>NW_026848461.1:0-74395 GCF_030435595.1 Desarmillaria tabescens
TACGACGCTTTGTACACTAGTAGGAGGGCTTGGACTTAACGAGAGTTGTTCTAGTTCTCTCGCGTGACGCTAAGCTTCTCTCCGCAAGTTCACTTTGTGTAGCGACACTTGGCTTCGGTCATCTGGCGTTACAGATGAACACCGCTTAAGCAAGGTATGATAGTCGTCGACCGACAACCGTTGAGTAGCGAGCAAGACACCTTCAATGCAGCCATGTATATTGCGGATGGCCATTCTTGTCTGAAAGTTGTTGGAGAGTGTTGGAGCAGAGGGACGGAGGGAAGACGATCGATCATCATCGGCGTCATCCAAATCCTCGCACGTGCCATCTTCAATGCGCGGTCCGGGTTACGCTACCTCTACATGGGTTGGGCAGCTTCTAACTAGTATGCAACGACTATCTTGCGTAAATTGACGAAATACTGAAAGGGACAAAGATGTCCTCAAACGATGTGATTACTGTTGAGCCAAACTTCGAGCTCGAGCCGTATTGCTGCTGTTTCAGGTGTGGTCGGAAACACAAACGGGATATATAGCAAGGTAGGTAAAACAAAATGGTACAAAACAAAGCAATGTGAAAGAATTAACTAGAGCATTATTAGTCTAACGGAATCCGTGGCTCTGCGATGCAGGTCAAATGGTCAGACTATGGCTGCAGCAAACTCAGGAAAGTTTCAGCATCAGGTCTGCTCTTCACCTCCACCTGGAACAAGGACCGACTTCTCAATACTGGAAACTGATCCTCTATCCCCTGCTGGAGCATATCCAAGGACTTGGCCTGTATCGGCGTGCAGAACACCTGAAAAACCAATCCCCGAAGCCGAGATCTCGTGGCCGAAAGGGTAGCATCCCACGTTGACCAGACGCCATAGTCCATATGGCCAAAGAGACTAGGGCTCGACACAACAGTACGAACGATGATCTCTTCCACTTCTTTGGCGCGGGCATCAAAAACTTTACCCCACGACTTGATCGTCGAGGAATGGCGTTCGTTATATATAGGGTGCGAGAACGTGATGGTAACTTTCCGGAGGTACGAAATGTCGAGATCATCCAGAAGTACTGGGCGCAAGGCTGCATATAGATATGTTAAACATTGATGGGCAAAGAGTCAGAAGGAACATACATTGATGCATCAGGTGAACCTCCTCCAGCGTGCAGGACGCCGTTTTCAGAATCGTGCTGACAAAACGAATGTCCGAGTTATCTTGGACGCTGATGGCAAATATACGGAGACGATTAAAGGAGAGACCGCTTAGTCTGGGGTTTAACATGAGGTCGCTCAGCCCGGAGCTAAACGCCGAGGAGGAAATGGAGAAGCTTTCGAGATAGGATGATCGTGCCGGCAAGTCATATTCGGCATCAATAGAGGCCAGACGTGGCACGGAGAGCAGTTCGAGACACCGAATACGAGGATGGAGTTGTATGAAGGTGAGCGTTTCGGAGACGGAGGCGTAACAGATGCTGTCGTGGAAATCGACGGACAGGGAGCGTAGAGAGGGAAATGATGTCGCGCCTCGGTTGACTAGTTCGGTGACCCAGAAGACCCAGGAGACGTCTTTCATCACCAGCCACTCGACACTGGTGAGCGAGGAGATGATGAAGGTGATGATCTCGTCAGGGGGCACGTAGCGATTATCCAATGTGAGGTGTTTAATCACCCGAGGGATGTGAGGGGAGGAACGACACATGGCGACAAACTTGTCGCAGCGAAAGTTGTGGCCAAATGACATCTTTCTGAAGATGTGTATACGTGTACGGGTGTAGAATGCATGAGAGGTGAGAGAGCATGCTTTGAGTGCAGCTGGGTCGTCCCATAAATGGTCGATTACGGCGTCAGTCAGCTCTTGCGGAAACGAGCCGTAATGAAAGCCACTCAAGGACATCTGAAAGGTCGCAGGAAACTATCAGCTAACAAGAAGGATGAACGAGCATTGGACGCTACCGACTGGGGATGTAGACAGCTAGGTCTGTCAAAGAGGGGGTGGCGACTAGTATGTGGACGTCAGGAAACGAGGAAGGCCCGGCAGTTAACAGCAGACACAACGTATGATGATGACGATCTTTTTTTGATGAGGCCGCATGATATACATGGAAAACAATTCCCAGCCCCAAAAGTTGTGGCTTTGATGGGGCTAGATTTTCATTTGTTAAGACACCGGAACCGTATTGAACCTTAACGAGTTGAGTTCCGTCGATCCAAGCAATCATAGGAAATAAGTTGTGGTCAGTCAAAGTAATACAGCTGGTGACCACTGTGTGGGTCCTACACGTCGGCACTCTTGAGTCCAGGACACTGTACGCCTGGTAGGCTCAGAACGGCCGGACGGACGTAACCCCCGTTGGGCAAAACACATCGCAACAAGCGACCCTTGAAACTGCCGGTAAAGATAAGCCTCATATGGGGATAGTAAATAGACTTACCAACGTGCGGCGTGATGTTGAGCTGAATTTGCATAGGCTGGGTATTTGGATGAATGCCGGAATACCAGCATCTTGTCTGGCGGACGCTCATCGTTTCAACCTGAAAAGTATGAATTGAGCCACATCACGGTTAAGAAAAAGTCTCAGAAGATGCGGCATTAGTATCAACAACTGCAGTCCGAGGATGACAAAAGTAGAGTGAAGTTATGAATGACCTTGACATGACGACCTTGCACTAGAAGCACGGACCCTCTAGAAGCGGCAGAAGAGTGCTCAGTATAGTATAGTTCAGGGCTATGGAGTCGAAGTGTGAAAATTGGGCGTTAAGCTTGCGATAAGAAACACTTTCGGTAACAAAGCGTCGACACAGGTGTTTTACTCTGGCTCCGGTTGCACATTGAGCGGCTAGCAACCTCGTTGATTCAAGGCTGTGAATGAGAAGAGTCCTAATCAAACAAGACCAACGGATGGAATACCGAAAGTCTAGTCAAACATGTTGGGTAGGCCAGCCGGGTTTCTGTTGGTAGGTTCTGATACAAGAAGGTCTGCAGGATATTCGTGGGTGAAGCTGGAAATGGCCAGACTCTATGATACACGAAGCGAAGCCAGCAACGGTCGTCGGTTGCCCACTGGTCCGGGAAAATATAGCTTGCCGTGGGGGCCTAGTCTCCGATGGGTCATATATACTGTACATATCGATATTGCACCGTAGGTCAGCTGTACATGTGGTGGAACCGATACCAACTACTTCAGTATTGCGTCCGATGGCTCTGCCGCCAACACTGTAGTAATAGAATATATGAGCTGGATGTTCTCAGCATAACAGCCATACAACGCACCTTCATTGCCGAAGTCCTTCTGCCCGAGCCCTTTTTTCTAGCCCTTCGCCTAGGTAGATCTCGTTCTTCTCCTGGAGGTCAATGGGAAATTGTTAGTGCTTGCCCTGCATGGTTCATCGATAGAGGTAGTAGCCGGATAGTGAGAGAAGAGATCCCGCTGAGGTCGATGATGGCGGTCGGAGACAACGAAGGCATACAGTCTCGTGATCGTCTAGCCCACTCTTACTCTTGAACCACGACATACGGAGCTATCTCGACTTATCAGAATCCTGGCCGACTCAATGCTATATGCGAGGTATTTTCTCTTACCAAGACACGAAAATTTTATCATTGGAATGTAGTAGAAGGCAAAACAACGAAGGACGGTCTGGCTCATGTGCGACGATTTGCTTCATATCTTATGTCTGCTCACGCTGAAAATATGATAGTTCCAGCTCAACCATGGGTCTGCTAAATTCCACATATGCATACAAGCAATTTCTTGCGTTACCCGATCTTCGTGTCCTCGGAGATATCATCGATACCAACGACAACAGCATCCAGGGACGGCTCAAAGCCTTATGGGTACTCGTGTCCTTTGGCACCGTTGGACGTGCCCAAGCACTATTAATAACGATCCGGACTAAACCTGAACAACGGACATGTGGAAACAGCAGTACCGGAGATATCAATACGAATCGAGAGCATAACAACAGAAGCTTCATATAGTTCAGCCCAAGGTGTGTTGCTCTTGTTTATAACAATCTTTTCCAAAACAGTGAATATTATACGTTTTCAGTTAGTCTCCCCGAGGCAGACTCACATCAAGACAGTCGAGATTTATTTTTCAGCTATTCTATGTCGACGCCGGGATTTTCGCCCAGGATAGTTGGTTTCGAGTTGGGGACAATTCATCAATTCATTACTATTCTACTACTGCATTAGCGGATCAAGGAATGGAGCGAGGTCCCTGCCGAAGTGGTATTCCCAAGCAGCACAGTGTGGTGTCGTTGACTTCCTCGTCCGTTCCGAAATTGACCCTTCGCCCCGTAGGCTGCTATTATCAGCTATCATCTCTATGACTACACTAGATAACTTGCTCGGAAATAGGAACTAACTATAATAAATAAAAGGCCTTATTTGTTTGCACCTTGCAGCCTCATTGAGTAAAGCTTGTCATGTTTTAGAGGCGACATCAACATCCCCAAATGTGACTTTCTGAGTATTCAGTAAATAGCAAGAAATCAAAATATCAACCTAGTCGACTAGTAAGAGACAAACCCGTCAGGGTGAAGAAATATCTAGTGATGGTCAGAGAAAGCAACCTTACACTTCAGAGTCGTAAGGATCATTTGAATTCCCAACTACAGCACTCCCACACATGGGAATATAGAGCTTTAATCCTTCCCCAGCCATTTGTGTAAACAATTCGACACCATCAGAAGACGTCTCAGTGAAGAACACGCAAAATATTTTGCGTAGTCGTGCGGCACGCTCCTGGTCGACATACCATCTTGACCACACCATCGCTGTGAATGCATGGGTCATAGGTAGGTCAAAGCCTATATCCAGATGCAGATGCACCAGATGAGGCAGCAGCGCGTGGGAGATGGGCTTATCCGCCTCTGGATACGCGAGCGATTTGCTGAAGGCTTCAAATGCGTTCAGTGTGAGATGCCCAAAATCGAGACGCAAGACCTCAACCGTGGGCGTATCCTTTAGCATATTGATGAGAGGCTGGTCCATATCAATGCCGTTCAAATGCAGATTCTGTAAAGTGCACTGCAATGAACTCGTGGATAATCGGGGTAGGCGATGGAGTGCTGCCTACGGCGATCAGGGTGAATAATACCTTGAGCGCAGAGAAGGTGAAACATGGCAATGCGTAGACTTGAGGTGCACTCAGTTCGCGCAACGACGTATGAACGATGGGGTCAAATAGGTCGAGATTGTACATATGATCTTTGAGAAATAGCCGCTGCAAGTTGTGGGCCTTGCGTAAAATACTGATGTCATTTTGAGGGGATCCGCACATGAGATCAATTTTGATCAGTTGGGACCAAGGGAGATTCAGGGAGGACGGGGATCGAAAGCCGAGCACATAGATATCGTGCAGACGGGGAGCTGTAGCAAGTATGTCCAGGATGCTCTCGTCGAGTTCAAACACGGTGACAATGTGGCTATCGAAGGACCGGGAAAGGCGGAATCGCTCCAGCAAAGGGAGAGTGTGTCTCTGTGGCTTGGGCAGACGACGAGTGAAGTCCGTTGTGGAAAGATAGATTTCGATGGTGCGCCAGTGATCGCAATGGTCCAAGAGCATAGCCCATAGATGCGCATTCGGATCACCACTTTCGTTGTACTGGATCCGGAGAGAGTAGGATTGGGATCGAAGAAGAGATACTTCCAGCTGACGAACGCGACCTGAAAAGTTGAAAGTCCGTGGTTCTTGGATTAGAACCCAAGACCACAATTCAGGATATGATAGTGCGATGTCTCTCCATCTTTGACAGACTTGGGAAAGAATCCAGGGGGTGTCATAGCAGCGAACTCGCTCGTTCGCGATGCGGACCCAAGAAAAGATATAAGTCGATATCTCCGGCATCACCCCCAAGATGGGCGGGTCACCTCGCGCCGACAGCATGTAAGAGTCGCTGGAAGGGGAATTTGCTGATTCCATGATTCTCTGAAATCGAGAGCAGTCATAAACTATCTGTTTCTTCAACAAGAACGCAGCCGCTTACCGACAATAGTAGTTGACACAACAGCGAAGAGAAAGACAATGCGATTCCTTGCGAGCTACATGTCGGCCACCCACAGCGAATCTGTGTGAATCCAACTCAGTGAAGGTTGAAGAGAAGTTGACTCCTCAGTGCCGTGTACCGGCACGGCGTTTAGTGCACGTGGCCACTCAGTTTATTTTGCGTTCAACTCCGTTACATACAGTAAATGATTACTAGATGGCAAGCAATGCCCGTTTCTGCAGTGTTACTACTTCTTATGTACTGGCAGCCGTTAATTATGCCCGTGAACCTCACAACATGGGCTTCAATACCATTTCTAGCGAGTTCTCAGCCTCCGCTGGCATCTTCCATAGGAACAACCTACACACGCATCACCTTTGCCAGGACGCGCGTCGCCTTGAGGTTGGTTCGATTGTAGTGCCTTATTGTGTATGACGCGTCTCCTGCCGTGGCTTGGCATTCTCCTTGTCGTGCGTTTTGTTTTTCGTTCTCTTTCCTACTCCCCTTTGCTCTAATTATTCCTAAGAGTTTCATCGTCGGTCCGGGAACCGATCTGACAAATCTCAAATTCCCAGTCTACCCTGATCTTAGCTATCAAGTTAAAACGTTAATCTCGTATTGTAGTTAGAGGCACGAGGACGAAGTGATCGTGTTGGAGAGTGGTCTTCACCCCTCAGTCAAGCATCCGTGAGTGTAATCCTTGGGACCGGCACTGCATATTATCTTAGAGAATCATTCAAGTAGATTAGGCGAGCCTTTCCGCATGTGATGTCGTATACACAGGTACGAGTTCCGCGAGTATCTATAAAGCGGCTTGCCAGGCTAGTGATGTCGCCCTCTGATTCTGGAGTCATGGATAGAGTAATTTTCCCATCTGTTGCGGAGTTGCATAATGATATTCCTTTTTCTAGCTGGGCTTTCAAGACTGGAACGACCCAACTTACCCAGGCGGGCCAGGCGCTCCCAACAGTGGCTCCATAAAGTAATCGCTGCAGGAGCGACGGAAAATAGGGAACATATACTTACAGCAATAACAAATTGGCGATCTCCGTTGGATCTCCGAGTCCCTCCAAGAGCGACAAGAAGCGCAACAACCCGCCCGAAAAACCGCTACAATACATCCTTGACGCTAAGTCGTTCTCAGATGTTGTTCGTGCCATAATGGACATCAAGGCGTGATACTAGCACATTGCAAAGCTTGATATGTATTACTGACATTAAAAATATTGAATTTTCCAGGGCTTCGATAGGACTCACCCAATTATTTTGGAGGCCACAGTGCATTTTGACATTTGCCGCGAGCTTATACTTTGGACCAATCCGCTGATCCATGTGGCCCACGCAGCATGGTTAACTGGAATTATTTATACCATTCAAGCCATTAGTCCCATACTAGTGCCTCTTACAGGTAGTGTGGTCACTCGAAAAATATTCATATTTGCATCTATCATTGATCGTCTGGCCATCCTTAGCGTCAAGCGTCCATGACCCACTTTGATTTGACGTTTTCACTAATCACTCGACACCGAAGCCTGGTTACACGGTCATTTCTTGGCGTGAATGTGCTTGATGTCGACAAAAGTTTCACGGTAAAACGACTAACAATAGGTTTACCAAGAAACTCTGGATTCCGAAAGGTTGTTGCGTTAGTCATGCTATCTCCTGATTTATCAGGTCTTCCACAGGTCTGCACGGCTGAACGGCCTTTGAAGTTCGACACGACGCGTGTATAAAATGCATACTACGCCTCGAAGGCCTTCATCAGTTATAACCAACAAACTAGCTCCCGCATTATACCAATGTCGAACCTGAAAGCTCTTTTCCAGCCCTCAAAGTTGGCCCAACCACCCTCCGGAATAGGATCTTCATGTCCGCCATGGCGCGGAACCGTTCCGTCCCAACAAACGTCCCTAACAGTATCAACGCCGAGTATTACCGACAACGCGCCGCGGGAGGTGCTGGTTTGATTATCACCGAAGCCGTTCTCATTGCTCAGCAAGGGTACGCGTATCACTCGCAACGTTCTTGGTGCTAGTCCTTATAACCTTTCAGCACCGAATGGCAGGATGCCCCTGGCATCTGGTCACAGGAGCAAGTCAACGGATGGAAAAAGGTTACTGACGCTATTCACGAAGAGGGAGGCGCGATCTTCGCTCAGGTACTTCTTAGTTCCCTCTCGTTTCGTCTACCTTCTGACATGCTCTACTTTTAGTTATGGCATCGTGAGTTCTCGACCTTTCGTATCATATTATATATATACTAACATTTCATTAGTTGGACGCGTAAGCCACCCCGATGCACCTGAGCAAATCGCCTCAGGACTCCCCGTCTATGCACCGTCAGCGATCTCTGCCCGAGGAGGAAAATTCCGTTTCCTCCTTGGTCAGCCAGGCTACGTCACACCTGCTGCAATTGACGACCCTCAAATTCTACTTGCCCGGTGGAAACAAGCTGCCATTAACGCGAAACAGGCCGGGTTCGATGGTGTAGAGATCCATGGCGCGAACGGCTACTTGATCCACCAGTTCCTCGATAGCACCGCGAATCACCGAACAGACCAATGGGGCGGGAGCGTGGAGAATAGAGCTCGGTTCCCTCTTGAAGTTGTCAAAATCGCAGTGGACGTCTGGGGTGCTGATAGGGTCGGTATCAAGTTGAACCCTGCCGGAGGGTATAATGATGTCGGGTATGTCTTCATTCCAAATGATGCGGCTTGTACTTTGTGCTGATGAGTTGGAACAGAATGGCCTCAAGAGACGTTGGACACATTCGGGTACCTCATCTCAGAGATTGACAAGCTCGGGATCGCCTACGTCACGCTCGTGCGATATGCAGAGAATCTTGATCCAGTTATTGACGGGGCTCGGCGCGCAACAAAGCATGATGTTATCGGAACGTATGCGCCCTTGTTGAAGAATCCGGCTACGAAGGTATTCGCGAATGCGTCGTTCACAGGCGAAGAGGCGGCACGATATGTTGAGGACGAGAAAGTGGATGGAGTTTTCTTTGGCATTCCTTGGGTGGCGAACCCAGATTTAGGGAAGAGGTTTGAGAAGGGCGTCGCGCTAGAAGGGGATATTGATTTTATGACACTCTATGGGCACGGGGGAACGGAGGTGGACGAGAGGAAAGGATATGTTGACTATCCTGTGGCGGCACTTTAGATGTCTTTACTTTTAGATGACTGCACTATTGTGCTCTGTCCTTACCATGATTTTAGTGAACTTGAGGAGAAAATGGGTGTTCTAGGTCGCAAATGTAGACGAAAGAGTCATCATGTTGATTCCAATGAAAGGCTCTGATGCCCTGCCTTCGACGTTTCCCCTTTCGAGCTACACGACAACCGTAAAACGGCACAATGACGAATGGGGTAGCTAGTGCAAATTGGCGAGACTCAAACATACGCTATAGCACCACTCTGTAGCTTAGCTTGGACTTCAAATGTCCAGTCTCCTATCTAGCCTTCTCAATATCCGGAGTAGAGGAGTAGCATATCTCATCTAGCATCTGCACGGCCGATCAATTATCACCTGTAAATGAATAACAACAAGACGTACCAAATGGCCTACATCCCGGATTTTTGTTACAGACGCAAGCCTACTGCCATCGTCCAGTAAGGAGTCTTTCCTTGTTCCTGTGAACTGAAAGGAAGGTTGAAAGAAGAAAGGAAGGTAGAATCAGACGTACGACATGTCGTTCTAGATCAGACACAATCTTGAGCATTTGTTGTGGTCATGTTAAGGAGGGCGGACGCAGGACTGAGAAAACTGGAAAATTGGATTGATTGGCCATCTCCGCTGATACAGCTCAGGTAAATGAAAGCAAACTACTCCTACCGACCTCAATGGC
This sequence comes from Desarmillaria tabescens, assembly GCF_030435595.1. Classification (NCBI taxonomy): domain Eukaryota; kingdom Fungi; phylum Basidiomycota; class Agaricomycetes; order Agaricales; family Physalacriaceae; genus Desarmillaria; species Desarmillaria tabescens. Next base: position 9,833 of record NW_026848461.1, read on the forward strand.
TCGTTGTGTAAAGCCATCTTCCTTGACAAGGGCAAAGGACTCATGCTATAGGCGAAAATGGCACAACCTCTTGGAAAGAAAGAGAGCTACCATGTAAGGTATTGCAAGGAGAACGCTTTTCAAGGTCAATGACGAGTTTGAGCTGAAGGGGAGGGTCGGGGATAAAGAAATAGCGAGATATGGAGTATTCGTGGTGGAAGTTCAAGTTGTTCGTCGGAAATGCCGGCGAATCCGGGCCGCCAACCGATATTTCCAATCTAGTAACAGACCACGTTACATGACGCGAAGAGTGAAAATCCATTTCCGGTTTGCCATGTTCTCTTTTGTCCTCCAGCATCACGGTGAAGATGCCTCAATGCGCCTCAGAACTTTGGTTCTTCAGCACGACAACTTGCATACAGACCAAAGGCAACCAATAGCTGTAACCGTCCAAAGGACAGGAAAACCAAGAAAGCGGTTGACGGGGTTCATGAAAAGTACGTCTAGATCGTCACCGATCCTTTCTCTCGTAGATAACATTGCTCCAGGGAAAAGTACGTACGGGATTTTTTAGTTCTAGAGCGCTTCTGAGTACATGACAGGTACCTTGCTCGTTGGGATACAGAAATGAAGGCGCAGCGAAAGTGGAATATGACCATGAAGGGCTCGTGCATGCCTTCTGTGTTTCAACTTCCCCTCATGCAAATGCTTTTGCTACGCTTGCAAACGAGGGCATTGGGGAACCTGGAGAATTTGTATGCACCATTATTCCTATGAGTCTTTCTTGTCTTTGGCCGAGCTCATATCAGGCTGTATAGATTTACGATGGAATACCAAAAGAATAACCGCATCTGAACTACGACAAACCTGAACCCCCGATTAGGGTGTTGGCTCCCGAATTTCTCCTACTACAGACCTTTGCCGGGCTGACGGTCGACGACGAAACAAGCCAAGACTGATAGATATCCACTTATCAGTTACTTGACGTCTGCCACGGACCGCCGAATCTCACTAACATGACGTCCCGCGACGACGTCAGCGTCCGTGCTCTCGGGCTGTCAGGGGCAGGAATGCAGGAATGCATTAGGGTAAACTCATTGTGAGGTCTGAATAGGCCGATCTATAGGGCACACTCTATGTCCGTTGTCCCAAGCTTCAGCCCTTGGCACAGATTCGCTAATCTAGTCAGAGACATTTCCTTGGCGCTATCTTTCAACTTTCATGTTCTCAGCTGTAACGTCCTTTCCTTCGCCCGAGGCCTGCTTCTCAACAGGTGCAGTCAAATGAACCATGAATCCTACATCGACCCATGCTCGAGGACTTGGCAAAAATCGGACTCTATACCATCACCATTGTACGGAGAAAGATGGACAGCCGTTCGCGCTGCGCCCCGCCCACTCGCACATTCCACCGAATATTTTGCGGCGATGACGAAGATAACACTGACAGTAACACGCTGTTATGTTCGTGAACGACTTAAAATTTGAATATATCTGTCATTCTATTGGCTGCAAACGCGTCAAACATACCTTGGTCTCCCACGGCGTCCTTTCAATCGCGTCTGATGGAGAATTCTCGCGTTCACTCTTACCCTCCGTTGAGGGCTTCACAACCGAAGCTACGGACGCGTGCTGTTCAATCTTCTTACGAAAATTTTGACCGTCGGTCTATAAAATGCGTCCAGGCTAGCTGCAACTGTCCATTGCATTTCCCCCCCTCCATCTGCGAACATGAAAATCGCACCTGCCGCTGTTCTCTTGGCTTCTGCTCTCCTCGCCACTGCTCATCCTGGTCCTCACGCGCTTATCAAGCGCTCAGAAGCAGAGTTAACACGTCGCGACCTTACCTCGTCCAAGTGCGCTCGCCATGTCGGCGAAATGCAGCATAACCGCATAGCAAAGCGCGCAGAGGCCTTGACCAAGCGTAGCAGCCGGTTCTCCTCGGTTACTATCACCACCGAGTCACCTTTCTACCCTAGGATTCAAAACGAGACATGCGTTCTCACTCCTGAGACTACCACTGGTCCGTATATCTGGTCCAAGTCCCAGACTCTGCGCCAGGATATGACCGAGGACCAACCGGGAATTCCGCTGATCCTAGTAGGCACTGCTTCCTTTCGGGAGCGACGTTTCACTCATTCTGCATTGCTGTAGGACATTGGTGTCATTGACGTCAACACCTGTGAACCTATGCGTAATGTGCTCGTTGACCTTTGGCACTGTAACGCAACGGGGTCGTATTCTTCCTTCACCGGACGTGATCCGAATACTCCCTTTGAGCAGCTCCTCGAAGAGCTGGGTATTGACCTCAGCGCCGGTGGGACCCTCGATCTTCATACGGATGACACGACATTCCTCCGTGGCATGTGGCCCACCGACGCCAATGGGATGATGCAAATGAAGACCATTGTGCCGGGATACTACGTAGAGCGCGCAATACACATTCACGTCCAGGTATATATCATTCTTTCAGCGCATGAGCCTGGCTCACGGGGCGTGTTTAGGTCCACCAGAATTGGGTACTGCAATCGAATGGAACAGTCAAAACCGGCAGCACCGCAGAAACGGGCCAAATCTTCCTCGCTGAAGATCTCTCCAAGTATCTGATGTCGTATCAGCCGTACTTTGGACATACAGAGATCGAGAGGACCACCAATGATGTGGATTCTATTTATTTGGAAGCGTCAACCAACGGATGGTACCCCGAGTTGGCAGTAATTCCCATTGACGGGGAGGAATACTCGAATGGTATCATCGGGTACATTACCATTGGAGTTGACTCGAGCCGTACCACTGCTTCTTCGTTCAATTAGTTCATCCGTGTTACAATATTTCGCGCTATAAAATCTGTCCAGCATAAGTCAAGCAGATGAATAAATTACTTTGTTCTACTTACTGAGCTCATGGTGTATGATATCAACCAGGAGCACCTGTATACTGATGGCCGTTTGTCTGACCCCCTAACCATTCAAGTTGCAGGCAAGAAAGGGCAATTTGACTTGCGACCTCAAGTGGTGAAAGACGGTACGTCGCGAGTCTAGATCGCTTTCCGGTCCGATCACCCGGTTTTCGCGTCATTGATCAACAAACTTTTCCTCCCTTCCCGTCACATTGGCAGACCATTGAAGCATACTCTTTTTAACCTCTCGTTTTCAATAACTAATTGAAGTTAAGCTATAGATGTCAGGCATCTGCCTTGTTTCGCGGCCCCTACTGTTACCCAGGCGGCATTTCAGCTCCTGCACTGTCGCGCGTTCACGCGATTTCCCCGTGTTGTGGAGTCCTACCTCCGCAGCCCCCGACAATACTCTCGCTCTACATGTCGGTCCGCTTGATTTTGGAATGTCCGTCATAGAGAATCTGCCTCGTTTTCGCCATCTCCAACACATTCAATTCGAAAAATATACAATGGCACAGTTTGATGACCGACGGATAACAGATGCGTTATCTCGATGTCCAATTAAAACTGCATCATTTACTTCATCGACATTTCGTAACCGACGCCATCTTTATTCATTTCTATGCCATTTCCCGATGCTGGAGGAGCTGTCCTGCGCTGATCTGCATTTCAAGGCGAAGACTCGGCCACGTGAAGCACGCGAAGCAGTTCAACGGATTGGACCATCGCTTCGGAAGGTCACAATTGATAATGGTGATGACCTGTGGCATGCAGCATTAGACGGGTCAAGTTTTGGTCCTATCGATAAGCTGCAAAAAGTTACTATCATGGACGTCAAACTTGACGACCTTGCCAAGGTTGATCAATTCCTTCGGAGAACAAAAAACAGCCTGGAAGAGTTTTCTATGAGGCATTTGCATATCTTGGGTCGTACGTCGCATCCATGTCTACTTGCTGTACCCTGTCTGAATGTGCCCAGATGCGCGCGGCACGCATATGCGTTGGAAAGCCTTGCGTGAACCTTTCGTGCTCTCACATCTAAGGAGGCTCTGTGTCGACATTCACGGCAAGGAAAAAAACACAGGACTTCCAGCAACCGAGATCGTGTTGAAATGGTGGCTGTCCATGCTGCAGGATGCGGCTAAAAAGGATGAAGCTCTCCGTCTCGAGAACCTCACGATCACTGTGGGGGTTGCCCGTTCGGTAAACTATATCCAGCGCGCCGGAGGATCCTTATGGCAGGAACTTGATCGTTGCCTCACACAAAATCAATTTTCTTCGTTCAAATCCCTCCGCGTCGTTATCAAAGTGTTTTCGCCATTACTGCCGCAAAGAGGTGAATCCCGGAGGCAGATGATATTGGATAATTGTCCTCGATTACAGGAGAAGGGGATGATTGATGTCGTGGTTCAATCTGTGGAGTTACCACAAGAGTCCGTCGAATAGGGAGGGTTTTTTGTACTATGACATGAATTTTTATCCGTCTTAAAACTAGCATTCTGGACATAGCTCTGGAGGGTGTCACAATACACTTGTTGACCGTCCTAGGAATTGGGTGTACCCCTCAAAACAATGGTGCGTTGCGTATGTGATTGATTTCTGGTTTTCTTATAATTTATCGTCGGGTATGGCTTAGTGAGAAGGATATTCATGGCTCCTGCCGGCTATCTGTTTGCCGAGAGCTCAGTAACTCCAAAAGAAGCGCCATTGATGTGCGGTCAACTCTTCTTTTAACTTTTTTCGTCTCTCTATGCTGGATGGCTGAAGCATAGACGTCTCGTTACCAGAATGACAAGTCGGCTCAAGGTCCGCAATTTATCTTCTCTTCTCTCGGCAGCTCATCTAAAAGTACGAGCCAGAAAGAAGCTACCAACGGTTCCCTTTCAGCTCTCACTACGCTGTGCGAAAATGCTACCAAAGATTCGACCACATTTCCCATCATAATAAATGCCATCCGCCAGCACCTTCTTGCCACGCCCGTTCCCAGGCTGACTCTGAATTCATCTCTCACAAAACGTGATGATTCTAGTCTGCATACTATCCGTTCATGCTTCCTCTGCCTAAAAACCGCGCTATCTGACGATGCACTCAAAAGTGCATGTAACATCGCGCTTGTTTCCAGATTATGGCCAGATATGTGTCGCTGGATTACGTCCTTCCTTGATACTCACGTCGTGGACGTTTCGACTTCTTCCCTGGAAACGCTTCTTCAAAATCAAAATTTTTTCGACATGATCGATGCTATATTGTCTTTATTGTTATCGCTCTCGAACGCGTCCCAGGTGCTAACTTGTATCCTCGAGACTGAGGACTTCATACGTTCCTTTACCCATTCCACCGTATGCCTCATGGCGGTGACCCAATACTCCCTGCAACCAATCACGACGGCACTCCTGGTGCGCTTTTGGAAACCAACCGGTGGCAAGACCCTTCCAGCCATGGCCGTTGTTCTACACGAGATGCCCCCACAAAGAATCATCGCCTCGCTTCAAGGAGTCGTGCATAAAATACAGGAACTGTCCTTCACGCCACCATCATTACGCAACTTTGCCCATACCATCCATTTCCTCTGGTTTGTCACCGCAAAGTCAGAGAAATTCAGTCTGCGGTATCTCGCTCAACGCTCGATTCCATGGATCTGTCATCTCTTATCTCGTATCATCGCGAAAGTACGCCAATTACCTCCCCCGGAGATCCATCAAGATCTCGAAGCGATATTCTTTACCTCTATCATATACCTTGTCGAGATAGGCTTCACCCAAGGCACTAAATGGCTTTTGCAAGGCTTACAACATCACATATTAGAACTCGCCCTCAAATCGATCCCCTTTGCATCCGAGTCCGGTCCTCTGGCAAATCCCAGCCGCTCTCCATCACTCCTTGCCCTTCTCAACCGACTCTGTGAAACGACTTACACTTTCCTAATGCAGCGCTGCGTCATTTCGGAAGCTGGAAGGGCGATGGGAAGGATAACAAAAGCGGGCTTGGAAGCAAACGTTTCACTCGCGGATGATTCTTTTCGTCGGACCTGGACCTTGCTAACAGATCAAATTGCTCTACGATCCAAGTATCGGTCAGATTTTATCGCAGCTGGATGCGACAACGATTCTTGTTCTAATCCCATGGTATGAGTCTGGCGTACCTCGTTTGCGCATTTCATTACTTATCCCAGTAATTGTCAGTGCCCACAGCGTCTTACCAACAGGACGAAACCGCTTCAAATGTGTTCGGGTTGCGAGAATTATTTCTACTGTTCCAGGGACTGCCAAAAATCAATGTGGCCGAGCCACAAACCTATCTGTAAAATTTTACAAGAGGAAACGAAAAGTTAGTAACTTTTCTTTGGTATCCTATGCGTATCCAACTATCCTCTCTTAGAAGGGTTTCTTTTGCACTTCACCGAGCGAGATATGCACTTTATGGGGGAGATGGCTTCCCATGATATACATAACAAGACCACACAGCTCAGAGAAGACAAGAAAAGGTTCCTTCGTGCACACCCTGGAGCTGCAGCTTACCCTCTTGTCCTTGCGGTGGACTACTCCTCTGTGCCTATGACGGTTACGATTCGCTCGTCGCTGGATTTCAAAGATCATCCAGAACACGGACAGAGGTGGCCGGACTTGATACGTAGGGTAAAACAAGACCCTAGAAATGAAATGGTGTACATCGAAACACCCCTTAAGACGGACCCCAAGAATTGGCTGTACACCACGACATTCCAACTGCCTATTCTAGGCATTTAGCTTGAATATCATGACGTGGTGTATTTGATATCGACGCAAAGATTTACCGTTCTGTTTGTATCACAATCGCGTGTATGTACCCCGCGTATTTGACCCAGAATCGCTAGCCAGGATAATTAGCAGCACACTGAATTAAATTGAAACGTGAGTTACTTGAAAACAACAAATAACAGTAGTCTTACCTCAACGGAAAGAATTCTCCTCTTCGCCACCATTGGGAAAATGCTCCTCACATCATCTCCAGCGCAGCTGGGATGCTCCATCAGATGTTTCCATCGTGCCTTCGCATTATCGTAGGCATCCAATCCTAAATGCACCCTTCTCAACGACCCAATCTGTCCCAGCGTTGCATCCAAAGCAGCCCAATCATTACCATACGACGTAAAGGTGCTCGTGTAGAATATCTCGAGCGTCACCTTCTCCAATCGATGCCACTTAGTGAGCTCCTTGAACAAGCTCGTCAACCACCGTAGCCATACCACAGGCTTCGTGTGTTGTTGGTAGCAGATCCACCACAGCTTGACATGTATCGAACGAAGACGAGATATATCAATTAGGTTCGATAATGGCTCTACAAACCCATGATTAGGCCTCAATCTATGAAACTGGCTATGCACTCACCTCCGAGACAGGCATTCAAAACAAGATGCTCTAAAGCGCTACCATTTAGCTGCCGTAGGATATCCCTCGTGACCTTCGTGCGCTTTACAAGGTCTCCAGAACCGTCTGTGAGTACCGATAACTGCTGGAGACTGCTGATATTGATCGAAGATTGTAATAGCTGTACCAGTGAAGAATGCGGCTCACACAAGCTGAGCGCTAAGGAGTGCAGCTTTAACTTTAGCCCGTTCGGAAGTCGGGTCAACCCTTCCAAATTCCCACAAGATACCAAGTCTTCGCAGGATATCGCGGAAAGCGATAGATGCTTCAGATACTGACATGTATCCAGAAGCGCCAGGAAGTCTGCATAATGAAGAAACAGTCCATCCCGAATCTCGAACCGCGTCAGACGCAGAGATCGGAAGGCTGTGATCAGGGTATCACGCATGGACAGGGAGAGCTCGTCCCAGGAATAACCACAGAGATGAAGGGATATACTCTCAAGGTTGATGAGTTTCTGAAACATAGTCCCGAGGAGGTGAGCGTCGAGAAGGGGAGAGATTTCAATGCTTTTCACAAGCGTCGCAAGGCAAGGGTGTATGGATATGAAGGAATTAAACCGTTCTATATCGCGTCGCCTGCGGCCATGTAAAGAGCAGTAGTGATAGGGTCCGCGATTGAAGCTGATGTGAGAGAATATCCGCCGCTGAGAGGGATACGTCCAGGAACGGCTGACGAGGGAGCAGGTTCGTAAGGTTTCTTTATCGGTATGATTCTCGTCTATAACGGCATCAATGAGCTCTTGTGGGAGAACAGTAACTTTGGCGTCCATGGCCACAGGTACAAGGCGAGAGTTAATCAGGTGTTTTGGATGAAGCAACCAACCGACCTATGACTGGTCTGATGTCTGGATTTCTTGTGGTTCTCGGAAGTTACTTGGGACACGATCTATACCGTGAGAGATGGGGGGATGATCTGAACATCGCAAGCCCTTGCTATCGTCATCCTTTTGTAGCTCGCAGGCAAAGGCCTTTTTTTGGCGCTGATCGAGTTACCTCGTCCATGATAACCAAAAGATTCGTTGACCCAGGTGCTTCGAAGCTTATCGTCTCGATTGCTCGATTTCGACCTGCGCGGCAAATGATCGTAGTTCAATGCTTCGAGTGTGCTTGCTATGTATCGGATTTTTGAAGGGAAAGCTAATGTGTGAAGAGTGTAGTCAGTGCTCATGTGAAACGGACTCCGTTCCGTTTCCTTCTCACGGATGTCAATCGCAAAAACTCCTCCCCTTCCACCATCACCATCTCCCTTTGTTGAAGTTGTATCGGCGCCTACGTAACTATTAGTATGCAGCAACCCGGATCTTTTGATACATGTGAAAAGGTGTTTCCTGGCATGAAGTCCGTTGAACTATTCCTGTTGTGCTCGAGCAATGCTCTACACCATCATTCTGAACGAGGCACGCTAGCACATGCAACGTCGGAGGGTGCGGCGTAGTTGGAGACACCTAAGTAGCAGGGTGTGGTAAAGATTGCTGATTCCGCCGCGTTTCAGTGATGACACAGCATGTCGTGCCCACACAGTAGCCCAAGAGATGGCGCAACAAAGAAGTCAAGAAGCGTCCAGTGATGAGATGGCAGGCGGCATGTACGAATTAATCGAGTCCACTCTGTGAATGCGGGCTAATTTAAGAGCTGTGCAGATCCGCTTCAGAGTGCGGACAAGTCGGGACGACGGCGTTTGCAGGTGCTGACTTGAACTAGGAGGTGCTTCAGATTTCTCATCCCTGGTGGGAAATGCATTTTGGAAAGAAGAGCTGGAGATGGAAGGCGAACAAACGCGTGTATGCTATAGAACTCCTAGTGAGTGCTGCAAAGCGGATATTGTCGAAACATACTAATGTAAATCCAAACGAGAACCTTCCGAGACGAGAAAGGGCGTGCACTAAAACGGCTAGGCGAATACCCGTGACAACATTATCGCGAAAGAAGTTCATGAGGGAAACACGACTGCATAATCTTCCAGGATGAATGACAAGGCAATCAAGCATCGCCAAGGATCATAATAATGTCGTGTCGCATCTGCTTGCTGTCCTGTCGCTTACAATGACGTTGATGAGCAGTGACACATTTGCGAAGACGCCGTGAGGTTGTTAGACATTTCTTCTAGGGACGTTTATGCACCGAAATCGCATCAAACGGACTGTGGAACATTACTAGTGTGATAAGATCCGATTATATTAGTTAGGAAAACTAGCGGCAATCTAGAATTGAATAAATGAGCAAGCTCCTCGTGACAAGAATATAAGCAACAACGGCCCCACCTCTACAGAAAGAACTCCGTGTTTGGCTAGTGTCGGCAGAATTACCTTCACACCGTCTCCGACAGTGCTTGAATACTCCTTCGAACGTTTCCATCGTGCTCGTGCGCAATCATAATTGTCCACCTTCACGTTGACCTTTCTCAACGACCGTATTCCCCCCAGTGCTGCATCGAGAGCAGCCCATTCATCAGTATACACGGTAATATTGCTCGCATAGAAGATCTCGAATGTGACCTCCTCCAACACCCCGTATTTAGCAAGCTCCCTGAACGACATAGTCAACCAACGTAACCAATTTTCGGGCCTTGGATGCTGGTCTGGGCGAATCCACCACAGTTTCATGTGTATCGAACAAAGTTGCGAAATATCAATCAAGTTGGATAATGGCTCTACAGGTGTCATCAGACAGAATTACAACTTAATACAGGACTCAGGCTTACCTCCAAGACAAACATTCAACACGAGGTGTTTCAAAGGTCCACCATTCAACTGCTTGAGTATTTCTTTCACGATATGCGCGCGCTTCTTAAGATCTGCAGATCCAGCGGTGAGCGCTGATAGCCGTCGGAGACGACTAACATTGATCGAAGATAACAACTGCGCCAGCGGAAAATAGGAATGTTCATACAAGCTGAGTGCTAGCGAATCCAGCTGCAGTTTCAGTCTGCTTGAAAACGCAGCCGTGGGTGCTATTTCCAGGTCATCCCATGACACATTGGAGAGGGATAAATGCTTAAGATGACTACCGCAAGCGCCCAAAAGGGCTAAGAAGTCTACACAGTGAGGAAACGATCCTTCTCTCAGCTCGAGAGAGGCTATTCGTGGAGAGCGAAGGGTGGCGAGGATGGTGCCCTGCATATATGGCGAAATCTCGTCCCAGTGATATCCACAGAGATCAAGTGACACGTTCTCGAGCTTGATCAGTTTTTCAAGGATGAGCGCGAGGAGCTGCGCGTCGAGATGTGGCGAGACCTCAATAGCTCTCACGAGCGTAGCAACATGAGGATAGGCACATATAAGCGTGTGGAATTGCTCCATGTCGCGCTGGCTATGTCCTTGCGCGTAGTAGTAGCGTCGTTTGTTATGACTGAATCGTATCTGAGAATATATGTGGCGTTGCGAGGTATATGTCCAAGAACGGCTAACGAGGGAACACGCGCGTAAGGCGGCCTTATCGTTTTGGTTCTCGTCGATAATGATGTCGACGAGCTCTTGTGGAAGTGTACAAATCCCGGAGCAGCGCTTTTCCATCTTTGAAGGCTGGGAGAAAGTTATCGAGTAAGATGATGGAAATCTGCGGTAAAAGAAAGGACGGACATAGCAACTAGTCTGGCGTTCTTCTTTTTCGGTGGCCGTCCGACTCAAAGACAGCCCACTGCACGATTCTGCACAACGGAACGCGATAAGAGAGGGAGGCGTGGGCGATGGAAAGAAGGATTCGAACTTTTTGCTATCACCCTCCTTTTGTAGTTTCTGTTCTGGTTTCTCTCTTCTGGCCGAGGTTCGGTCTAGGCCGCTACATCCCTAGCAAGGCGTGCCAAGTCTCGATGCATGCTGAGTGTTCTCTTCGTACGCCCCATCATGCTGTTCATTATAAGAGGAACAGCAGAGTCGAGGACTAAATCAACGGTCGCCCAAGACGGCAGAGCTTTTGCTTGTCTGTCTATAGTTAACTGTCAGTGAAACAGGTGGAGAAAAAGACAAAGTGTGACGTTACTTACAGGCCAATTATTACTTGGTCGTTTTTCCGGACTTGACGCAGACTCGACCTAGTCTTGGCGCAGCTGATGCCCTTCGAACCGATCCAAATATCTGCTCCATCTGGCTTCTTGAATTCTTCGCTTACAGTTCTGGATCATATGTTGAAAGAGGAAAACTTCCAAAGTTCCTGAGCAGCTGCGAGATAGGCTTCGAGGTCTTTTAACACAAGGCTAGATCCGGATAAAAATCGGCTTACAGTGAGCAACGAGGCAGGATGGACAGTTCTCCGTCTGTAAGTACCGGACGTGTAATGAATTTAGTAAATGCCTGTGATATCGACGGTTATCAGAGAGGTGAACAGACAAAGTCGTTGCGTGACACTGTCGTACCTCACACCGCGTCCAAATGCCTCCCAACTCCCCGATATCCCCTGAGTTTGCGCGTTCGAATATTTGTCACTGTACCACATTGAAGCTACGAGTCCTACTTCTGCCCCTCTGAAATTGTCTAATACCGGCTGATGATCCTGGTTCTGGCTTTTTTGGATGAGATGAGTAAGCCAATAACTGCGGTTACTTGTTGCGTCCCATGATAATGATTCGAACGAGAAATAATATAGAGAACGTAATGCCTAGACGAGAGAAGGAATGAGTGAGTGAGGATTGGGCAAGACGATTCTTGGTTAGTCGTTGCAAACTTTGTACTAGTTTCTGTCATCTATTTCTTGAAGTCGCATAGCAGAGAACGAATCCACAATTTTCCGTTCAAACGCTCAAGCACTCAAGCAAGTACTCAACGCCGAGTTGTGACAAACAAGAAATAGATGCATATAGTCTGGGCGAGGTGGTGGCTGGTGGTCGTCGTTTATATTGAGAAATCGGCTGACGGGCCGCATACCGGTGGCGTCGGCATATGCCGGTTTTCGCGAAGGTTTGAATCAGTTCGAGTAACCAATAATTGGATAACGCTTGCAGGGCCCACTACAGGGGCAGAGCCTGCTACGTTTATCACGTCCGCAAAAAAAAAAAAATAGACTACAGCCTATCACTATTAGTCTGGCCGCGGTCCGGTTCAGGACCGCGTGGACCCGGTCCGAACCCGAACCGAACCTGCAGGTCCAGGTCCGGTTCAGGTTCAGGTCCGGCACAGCCACCTGGGTCCAGGTTCGAGGTTCGACCTGTTTGAAAATTCTGAACCCGGTTCGGACCCGGTCCGAACCTCGTGAACCTCGAAAAATTCAGGTAAAGTTCAGGTCAAGCTTTCAGAAGTTATATCATGCTAAATTGCTGATTGCTATCTAATACATAGAACTGAGATTTATTTTTCCATTCCAGGATCTTCTGTGCCTTCAGAATGCATGTTTTCATATGCAGGTCACACAGACTCTGACCCTCGCTGTTGCAATTTTGATGCAGAGAAGTTTGGCACCATGAAGGAAGCTTATTGGGATGGACATATCAGTGCACAGAACAAAGCACAGATGGAAATTGGGCCCTGCTTTGATGATGGAAACTTGGTCATAGAGTAATCATGTACCACATGTATGAATATCACAGTCTACAGCGCGTAATAAATTTTTTTTGCTGAACCCGGACTGAACCTGGACCGAACCTTTTGGACCTGCACCTCAGGTTTGGGTTCGAGGTTCGGGGGGGCGGCAGGTGAACCTCGAGGTCCAGGTTCAAGGTTCAGGCAAATATGCCTGAACCTGGACCGAACCGGACCCCGGCCAGACTAATCACTATGTAAAAATTAAAATAAAGCGTCCAAAATACGCATCATGGCATCGTGATTGGCCACTTCCTTCCTCCTCAGAGTAGTTATCAAGGCTTTGTCCCTGTTCACATATGTCTGTAACCCTTCCAATATAACTTGGTTTCTCTTCAACGCCCGATCCAACGCCACCTTCGTCTTCGCGAGTTCCACCTTATACCCATCCAGATCCATATCCTTGAAGCCCTTGATGACTTTCTGAACCTCTTCTGGATCGGGTTCGACATCGAACTCCAACTTCTCCGATGTCAAGGGTTCGTGCTTCTGAGACTCGTCCAATAGTTTCTGCAAACTGCTATCAGGCGTGGTGGGTGGAGGATCTTGGCTTGGCACGGAGGTCTCAGGCACCCTGGTTGATCCAGCACCCGGAAGACTTGGGTTGAACGGATTTCCCGGTTTTACAACGTCTGGCCAGGACACGGGGAAAGCGGACTTCGGTTTTGACAGAAAATTGAGGTTGCTCTTAGGAATCGCCACGTAAGGTTTCCTCAGGTTTAGAAGAGGTCGGGGACGTACAATCTTGCTCGACGTCAAGGGATGTGTCGATGACCAGAGGACTGGATCATCGTCGTCGTCGTCGTCGTCGCCGCCATTGTCAACACCATCATCCGAATCAACTTTTCGTCGCCTAGTGGGGGGTGCAGGAGATTCCGAGACCCGCCTGCGTTTGCGAGACTTCTTCACCCCATCCGGGGCCTCTCCCACGCATCGTTTTGCCTGTAGATGACACTCTCAGCACTTGGAGTGGTCGTCGTTGTTCGGCCACTGGCACGCGATCTTCGATCCACATGTTTTACACTAGGGAAAGCCCGATTAACGAGACATTCTGCACATCAAGTAGTCACTCACCGGTTCACCTGCTTCCACGGGAATCAAATCCCAATCCGAGATATCGATCTTAGAAACTCTCGTCTTGTTCAAAGTTCGAGAGTGACCCCGATGTACGTTCAAGAAGACGAGCTGACACCAGAGCTCGGTCCCAATCTCAGCGGCGGCCTTGGACTGATATACCTCCCCCATATCAACAATGAGGTCTCGGGTCCCCGTCAGCCAATCCACAGTCGGCTCCTCGGGCGCCGGTAAGCAGGCTTTCAGCTGTCGGGACCCCGTCAGAACTTTTCCAATTTTTCCTATCAGATCGAAATGGCGCACCTTCTTCCACAGGTCCTCATCCGTGCCTCATCTCTTTCGAGGTTTCTGCACTGCTGCAGACTGTGTCCCCTTCTACATTCTGCATCAAAACAGCAGCAGACCAAATGCACGAGACTCACCGACGGTCCAGGAAGCGACGACTTTGCCCTCTCGGCCTCTTTTTTTCCAGCTGCTCGAGATTTTGGCTTCTGAATAGTGTCAGGCCACCAACCTGAAGGAATGTATACCAGACTCACCGAGACCTCGGTCGGAGACGGCGAATCTCGTCCTTTCTTCTCTTCCAGCAAATTACGTCGGTTCGAAAGAGGAACGTCAGTCGGAACGTTGGCAGTCTCCGTCTTCAACTTCGATGAATCCGAAGGCAATTCCCAAAGGGCCGTCCCCTGAACCACGGTAGCGTCTCCAACAAATCTCAAGGCATCGTGCACGTTGTTCTGAAATGTACGAGCATAAACCAGTGAGTTCCGAGCCACAGTCTACTCACCAGATGTTCATTCACCCTGCTCCACTGTGCTCCCGATCTATCCGACTCCAACGTCTGCCTACTGTCCACATAGGTCGTCAGGGCATCGTTGATCGCCTTGATTTGTTCGTGCGTCGTATCAGGCAGAACAGCTGCCCTCAACATAAGAGCCTCTGGACCAACCATAACGAAGCGTTTCACGCTTTTGGCGGAGGTGGAGATAGCAGTCATGGTGGTCAGAGGTCAAGTCGCGGTGATCGAAAACTTTTTCAGCCGACTTCCGTATATAGCATGTACCCCTAAATGTCATGATATCGGTAACGCACGCTCTGCCACTAACTACTCGGTCTCTCCCTCGATCAACCTGGCCGTGGCTGCTATTCTAAATCCAATCGGAGTAACCGAATGTCTGTTTCACATAGGTCAGAACTAATAAAGCCACGGAACTCTGCATGCACTGAAAGCAATTCTGGAAATCTTCTCCCTCCATGAGCAGGATGTCACCCTTCATCGACGATTTCAGTGTCCCTTTCATTTTATATTACAACTTGATGTCTTACATGTTTAAGGTTCACTGTCAAGAATACCCTTGTACCTGATAAAGACGAATCCTTGGTTCGGAACATCATCGCGGCATCCGACCCCAAAGACAGGCCCACCACGAATGGATATACCCCTCGTTCATCATCGCTGTGAAACTGCACCAAGTCGAACAACCCTCACGAAAAAGAGCAGACACTCCTCACTGCCATCTTTTGGTCTGGAAGATACGCGATGCTAGTATCTAGTGTAAGTCTTGAACAAGGACAATGAACGGTATCCACGTACCTTAACAGCTCGTTAAAATCAGGGACATTATCGAACACGGAGTTTAGGGATTCCTTTATATGAGTCAGCGCATCATGCATCACAGTCGGGGCATGTTCCCAATCAGTGGTCAATCCGTCGCCTCCTATGTACTGAATGATAGTGTAGCCAATGCCTGGAGTCGCAGTGTATTATGTACATACATGGTAAGCTATGCCCGCTACAACGACTGTCAGGCGGATCTTGTGACGTAGAGAGATCGACTTACCGTTGTAAGAAAAGTAGTTCGTAAACATCGTCCCCTGACCTGGAAAGACCGAATGAAACAACGTCAATTTGAATAACACAAACACAGACATCGATGCTAACAACGTGTAAGTCCTAGCTTGGGTCAGATCAAATCAATCTTACAGATCTCAAGGGTGTTCGTTTGAAATTGAACAACTGATTTGCTTCTGCGGACAAATATTCGTTCAGGAGTCGATTTGCTTCCGCTAGGGCGCCGGGACTCGGACGAAGCCAAAAAATCTGTGCGCTAGACGATCATTAGTTATCTGGCAAGTCAATCTCACAAACAGTTACTCGTATCCTTTAAATCCGAAAACTGTGAGCTGCTTCAGTCTATGCTCCCGTGAAAAGTTGCATTTATAGATCGTCGTTCCTGAACTCGTTTATACGGGTACCACTTGAGCAAGAGGACACGCACTGGTGCTATCCCTCAACTCGTAATCCGGCCACGGGTCTGCATGCTGAAGTATATCCATATGCTGCTCAATAACTTTATGGTGGCCACACGAGTCGCACACCAGAGTCGACCACAAAAAACTGGCCTCCCACGATCAACTCCCAAACGGAATACCAGTATCTGTTAGCGTACCGACAAGTCATCTTCCCACAAGAAGGGCAGTGAAACCCGGCCGGCTTTGTTGATGATTGCATGAAAACGGTGTTTATGGAGGGCGGGTGTTGATTAGACCAACAACTCATAAGGAATCCATTGTCGTACACTAAAGGAACACGCGGTGCAATCATCCAGAAAAAAGGGCAATCTGTGTTTAAGCAAAAAGGCCCATTGGTGTATAGAATAGGGTTCTCGGAGACACACGCTGCACACGTATAAGTTGCAGGTTCCGAAAACCTCGAAGGGCCTTCTGTCTCTGGCAACCACCACGTTGAAGTCTCCTGATCCCACAATCAATTTTACTCTACCAGAAACCAAAAGCAGACCTATGTTGAGTCTCAGGAGGACTTTTATTCTAATGTCGTCCCCATCCTTCTCGTCTGATTCCAAAGTCAGACATGATAACATCACACATTCAGACAGTCAACATGACCCATGCCACAAAAAGCGTACTGTGTACGAAGCGAGGAGACAGAAAGTTATTCGATCGGCAGCGAGGTCGTAAGGAAAGAAAGGATAGTCATCCTTGATGAAGACCGATACTCGTGACCGATTAGTTCTCGTTGTCTGTAATGGAACTTGGTACTTTCTCTTAGATGACACGAAGTTCCTGTGTTCATGGTGTCAGCGCATGCTGCACTTCAAAGACACGAACTTACCCGTGTGTTATAATAACCCTGCCTCTAAAAAAGAAACCGTCATGGCTACGCAGCTATTTCAATCAATCATACACCCTGTTCCAAGTTACTGGACTCACGGTGCAGTGTTTGCCGTCAGAAGCAAACCCTTGACAACGTTGTGTTGAGTGAAAATCCCTGAATGGTACGCCTTGAAATCGTCCCGAGTCTCACACAATTCCTGGCGAGAATGGCACCAAGCAGCGGGTAGACGTGGCAAGCGAGCAGCGTTGTTAGAGTTCATCGGTGTCTGGTACCGCGGTTGGAAGGCACGTAAGAAAAGATGATCGGGAGGGCACGTGATGTACTATTTCCAATGGCGCCACATTGGATCTAAGCTTTTCACCTCTTACTTTAATCTCCTGTCATGAGTGAAACCGTACGGGCGCAAGAAATACCCTTTGGATGGATAGTAGGACCAGAGGAGCTTCAAATACACCTCTTTCGACCCTACATCACCGAAAGCCGAGCAAAGTTCTTAGACCGAAAAGCTCGGCAACTTGTAATTGGATTGAAAGAGCACCCAGAGGATGCATCCGGCCTTCAGGTAATATTCACGCGTAGGAAATCATCTCCCTCTGACTATGCTTACATGTAGGAAGATTTTCGAGAAATGATGGACATGCTCAACGGCAATTACATGATTTTATGCGGCCAAGAACACCTCGGCAGCGAATACCACGTAACTCGAATCCTGGATACCGTAGGTTCTCCGCTGACATTACTGTCTATGTGCTGAACCAGTTCTTACTGCAGTTCACACAGGTGGCTGCCACCAGTCACGCCGGAGTTCCGCCTCAATTTTCGGCGTTCTGGCAATCCTACCTATGCCCACTTGTTGAAGTTGCCACCCCAGAAGATCTCGCTTCTATGCGCGCACAGTGCTCACCTGCTTTCTGGGCTGCGATGGTTGCAGAAGCAAGTGGGGTTTCGTCGAAAGCGGATGGAAACACAGTCAGTGCTGCAGCAGTCCAGACTTGGAGCTTGACTGGTTCTCCACGAGCGTCATCTGTGAGTTCTTCCTCCAGCCTGTGTCCGGCGACTCATTTATTTATTTTAGTGTCGTCGCTGCCGTGACATGCATTTTACGTGTCTCGAGACAGGAGACTCAGAGGAACGGCGATGTCGGCTTTGCTGCATCGATGACCATTGTTGTAGCATCAGTTCAATACCTCCTGAAGATCAACGAGCGCTCGGACTGGCTGTCGCGGGCATTGAAAAGCTGACGGGCCAACAGAAGATGATCATATCACTCGTCGCCGAAATGACGGCTGCGAGGAAAGAATTAGTCCTGTTTGCCCGAGATCAGCGATAGCTGCTTCGGACTAGTCGCTCTTGTGTAGTTTCTTTGTATTATATCTAACACGAGGATATGCGTACAATCGGACCTAGCGATGAGGTTTTGCTATTTTGCACGTGACCATCCACGTGTTTTCTATGAAAATTTTGAGTCCGTCTTCCCACCTTTCCCCCCACATGGCATGCGAATCAAAGTGTTCCCACCCGGCTATATCGTCGGAACTGACAGTCTTCAAATACACCTTTTCATTCCAGATGTATCTCAAGCACGAGCTTATGCTATTCACGGAAAAATCCAAGGCCTAGTGGATGCTGTAGGCCAAAAAACAGAGAACATCGCTGCTCTTCAGGTAGGCATTGGCTCCACACAGACGACTTATAAACTCACCAACCACCAAGGACGACGTATGCATCTATCTCGATGCTCTAAGAGGCAACTATACAATTCTTTGTGGTCACGAGTACTTGGGGGATTGCCCGCCCATCGACATTATGGACTCGGTATGGCTCTTTTCTAACGATATAACACTCTTATTAACCAGGACAGTTTCATCAACTATGCTTGGTTTGCCATAAACACTTTCCGCTGAACTTCAAAGAATTCTGGCAAACCTACCTATATCCGATAGTCTCTTGTGCTACCGAGGAACAAATGGCTGAGATGCATCATGACTGTCCTAAAGGATTATGGGCTGCTATGGTGGCAGAAAGCATGGGCCAACCTCAACTCCTATCTCATAGAGGAATCGGGCAAGCTGTCGTTAAGGACTGGTCAATTTTTGCATGGACCAAGGACATTTCTGTAAGATTTCCTTTATGTTTCATCGATCGTTCATAATCCAGGTTTCAGTGCTCACGTTGCAACATCGAAGGAACCTCCTGCATGGCAACTGGAAACACATCCGAACCCGGATGCCGAGCATGCCTCATCGACGGCTTCATTTGTGTCGGGCGAGAAGGGATACCTAATTTCCAAGCTGAAATAGCGAGTTTGGTGGCACAGATGGATGGCGTCGATAAGGATAATGTCGAATTTACAAGCCTTATCCATACAGAGGAACTACGAACGATCTTACGACATCAGAAAGTTCCAATCTAACATCATTACCACTCTGTTAACACCAAAAAATCCAATCGAAACCGAAATCAAAGCAATCATTTAATCCAACGGTGTGAGACAGCTCTATATGCCTATCAGCGACTATTCACGTTCGGAGGCGGCCATCGTACCTCATTAGAAGTTCTTCGACCTCCATCACGTTGACCAGCGACATATCTCCGATTGACTGAGACGTCGTCAGCTTCATCACTAGCACATCCCCCTTAACGATCCTCTCGGGATACAGCTTTTGGAGCAGCTTATTCCGAGCCCACCAACAACTTCTGTGGGAGGATACGTAGTAGATGACATAGGCGTGCATCCCCTTCAAACTCTGCATAAACGGCGGTAATGGCACTATTTTTCGCCCCTCGTCGCATTTGCGTCTACCCCCGATAAAGGGCGCGTAATCCATCCAATAACGAACGTCCAGATCATTGATTGAACGTGTCGCGTTGTCGGTGACAGACTCTAGCAGCGGCACTGGGACCAGACTTTTTTTCGAACACTTTGCACCGAAGAAGTAACCTAAGCAGTAAGGAACCTGAAAACAAATTAGAGGATGCATGCTAAAAACCAACACTAGATGTTCACCTTGCGGTTTATCGCGTTCTTCTGTTCGTGCAGCTTAGCGTCGGTATAACCATGCGAAGGAACAGACATGATGCGGTGAATCGAGCTATCTGCGGGTTAATATATATCGGGCGTCGGTGACTCCTGAATTTGTATATGTTTGGGCTTCCGTATATTAACTTACCCGACCACCCGCATCTTCAATGAATGCTTGCACCTGTATGTCTGTAGGTTTTGATGTGGTCGCTCCATGCCCGCCCCGTAATTGAAATTTGTATGGAATGCCCACCACACGAGGTCAGGTTTTCAATAAGAGCTCACGAATTGGCTGCTCACTTACACTAGGATTGTCCCGACTCATTCTCCAGTCCTTCATTTCGTCCATAGAACAGGATACCCATGGTCCTATCGGCCATCCTGAATGCTGCGCCTATCAACGTGGTACGAACAAGATGACGAGGATGACCGTATTCCTAACGAGCACCCATAGCTGCGAAACAAGGACGGTCTTCCATCCTCGCCATAGGCACTCGACTGGGATCTGTCCACGTATTTGATACCTCCCGTCCACGGACAGACGGATATCGAGGTTCGTCTCGGCTACTCGCAGTCGGCACCCTGAACTAATGTCTTGTAGACTCCGAAATACAGAGCACCGACACAAATTCCAACCTAGTCGTGGACCTCCAATGGAACACCAGCGATAGCCTCCTGGCGGCAGCATGTGCTGATCCGTACTATGCCATCGTACTTCTCGATCCCGAGACAGGCACTGTGTCATGCACTTTGACAGGACACACGCTTTCTGCCAAAGCGGTAGCCTGGAGCCCCGTTCACCCGATGCTATTGATGACGGGGGGACGAGACGGAACGATACGCCTGTGGGATATTCGATGTAGAGAAAGAACGTGGGAGAGTGAATCCGTATCGCCCATCACCAGTATCGTCGGTGCCCACGAACAATGGGACCACTCAGACCGAAGGACGCTGCAGCATGTTCTGGGTCCCTGTCACAAAACAATAACCAGTCTCACCTACGATTGTTATGACGATTATCATCTTATTAGTGGAGGATCATTCAATGGGTGCGTGTTTCATCGTATCGGGGGCCTTAGTTTAATGTAATGTACAACATCCTTCAACGATGGAACACGCGGTTTTTATCTGATGACTATTCCCGATCACCAGCCCGACCTATCTTATCATCTTGCCACGATCCTACCACCATCTCTAACAGGAAGCATCCTCGAGGCGTAGTCTCCCTTTGCCAAGGGATAAACGGAACCTCCACGGTAATCTTCACACTTAGCATGGACTCGAGCATTCACACATACTCCCGACTGGATTTACAACCCATAGGCACACCCTACAAACATCCCGCAATGCTCACGAATTCTTTTGGCGCGGGGCTGGCATTGTCACCTTGCGGACGTTGGATTGCTTGTAGCTCAGTCTCTGCAGAGGCAAGAGTTTACTTATTTGATGTCCAAAATGTTACTCGCATGTGGGAGATGAATGATAGGGGTGTGGAGTTGCGAGGAGTGTTTGGGAGGGCTGGGAAACTGGACTGGGGCGAGATGGAATTAGCAGTAAATAACCACTCTGGGGCAGTTTCAATCTGGCGACCAAGTCCCGCGGTTTATTGACACTGTCGAGACGAGCCAGAAGTCGCGTCGGGATCTTGGACCTGGGCTTCCCCGTAATAGATAATTTCAAAATCAAAATATCACTGAATTTTGATGGAAGAATGGTTCTGACCGTCCCCTCATCTGTAAGATGGTCTGCGAACCCGCCGCCCGCTTTCTTGATGCGCAAGAACTCGTACTCTTATCCATGGAACACTGTGATATATCCATGCTAGTCTCATGGTCACATATCGCACCCCTCTTCCGTCGCATCGTCCAAGGCATCATCCAATCCCGCCTCAAAAGAATTATCGCCCCGTTCATCCCCTACGAATACCACAGCCAATTTTTCTCGGTGCTCGATAAAACCGGAAGTTTCATCGCCAGATCTAGTGCGTTGGCAGTGATGACCCCATCTCTTGATTGGACACCTCAGGATGTCAATATTATAGTGCCCCGTGGGCAAATTTTGCGATGGGTGAATCTTTTCGGGTCTCTTGGCTATATTATCAACGCAGTCGGAAAGAAAGGATCTAAACGTCACGAACGCTACCCGATAAGACAGAGGGGTGTAGCGTCGGCTGTTGTGGTGTGCTTTATAAATCCACAGGTCTGTGTAGTAGTGCTTATCACGAAGTTTTTATCTAACCTGCAGATCAGTATGAAGTCGTATTGATAGAAAGCGTGGATCACACCCCCTTTCGGCCCCTTCTACACTCACAATTGACATCTCAAATGAACGCGATAACCAGCAGTCATGTGTACTGTCTCTACCTGACCTTGACCGTAGAGCGGGTCGCATTTAAAGCATTTGTCGGCGATCCTACCAGCGCATCGACTTCTAGCACCATTGATCTCCAACCGTACCGCCGACAGAGAGCCCAGGAACAACATCTCACTGTATATACGTGCGGTGAAGGTTATCCGAAGCCTTGTGGTCTGGCTTGCACCGAAATTGATCGGTCGTTGATTGGCTATAGAGGAGTGGGAGTTTTTCAATGGGGTGGATACTTGGGCACCCAAGTGTCGGAAGTCGGTCTGTATCCGGACAATTGCTGTCAACTTATCTGGAGACTCAGGGAGTGGTGTAACAATGTACATTGTCCAAATTAAACATCCACATGTAAATGTATGCCACTACGACTCTGGATTCAGAAGAAAACAAGAATGGCGAGGAAAGAAACATTGAGTAAGTTCTCTAATATGATGCGTTCAGTGCGACGCGAACCGATAACGTGGGAGCAAGTACCTGATCAGCCGTTTTCGCAGAGCTTCATCGACAGCAAGAGTGGAATCTATGTCTTTTCCGTCACTTCGTAACACAACAATATTCCCCCTTAACTTGACAACGCCCCGAGACAACGAATGCATCAGACGGTTAGCGGGGGAATTCTCTGGAAAGAAAATCGGTACATGAAAAACGATGAATGTCTGGTGGGCCTCTTCATTGCCGATTACGAGGAATGAAATCCTATTGATGGATTTTACTGCCCCGAGCCTGTGCAACTCCGGTATCCAAAGAGAGATATCCCAGTCATAAACTGAACGGGCTTTTCCGTCCTTCACACAAGGCAGAAATGGTACCGGAACCAGTCGAGGGGAGAGACAATCTGTCGCGTACAATAACGCGAGGCAGCTTTGATCTGTCTGTGCGTAGTTTTGGAACAGTTTGATTGTACAAATGCAACCACTTACAGCGGATAAAATCTGCTCCATTTTCGATGTCACGCCCCGTTCAGTATTCATGGGGACGTAGAACCGAGAACGTCGTGGAGGCAAAACGATGTGAGGGAGGAAGCGGGTGAAACAACATGACATTGGAGTACTACATAATTTTAAAATTGGGACCAATACCACGCCCGTTTGGCATCTAGATTGTTAAGCTTTCGGCTGATCGGACAGGAACAAAACGCTCACCAATCCATTCCCGACTCGCCACGACAAAAAGATATGTGGATGCCCACTCCCGATGACGCCTCACGGACCAAAAAGAGTCCAGGAGGCGACATCTTACCGGGAAGCTCCTGCGCGGTTCCCACCTATCAAGGAGTTAAACAATGTGACCTCGAACCATTGATCCAGAACATACATAGCCTCCTCTTCGTCGTATTCAGTCCACTGTGAAGTGCTTGCTATCAGTCTCAGATTAATTGTGTAATGAGAATCACGATCGCACTTTGATCAGGTATTTCCATACCTGAAATTTTTGTTACATACTGAAGGTAGGGATGTGAAGAAATGACTCACGATGCGATCATAGGGGTCAACATCGGCGCGAGCGGCTAGAAGGTATTCTGACCTATATGAGTGGTGACAGTCATCCCAGAAAGGATATAACTTACCGACGTGATACTCGTTGTCTTCCATTTCCCTAGCTGAAAGTAAGGCTAACGTACCGTGTAAACGCGTGGAGAGATCCTAGCAGACAACGCCGCTCCCATGCATGGACAGAAGAATGGAAGCCCGATGATACCAGGCGTTCTGATATCATACGAGTCAGCCAGCATCCAGAAAGCAGAAGGAATATCGACATCGGACCCGCGGAATCCCTCCTCCCCCATGATTACCGAGCACTTGGCCCACTATTGCGTTCCGTCTATACCTCTGCTTGCTTGTCCGGCATTCACAGCACCCCATGCCCTATCCCAATCCTGAATACCCCGCCGCTCGACGGTGGTACGCCGTAGAGGAGCTCGTTGAAGAAGCCATGGCTGCGGCCGACGTTGTAGGGCTGGGTCGATGGGCGTCTATCAATCAGCGGTTTCAGTACCTCATCCAGGGCATTGTTCAAAGACGGACAAAAGCAGCGGTAGCGAACTTTGTTCACGCTGATGATCTTAGTGCCTTTTTCGCGGTTCTCGACAAGACGGACAGTGCCATTGGTGGATCCACTGCACTTTCCGTCATTACCCCTCACTGTAACTGGAAGCCCCATGATTTAAATGTTATGGCGCCTCAAGATAGCAGTGGGCGATGGCTGGCCTTTTTTCGACATCATGGCTACCAAGGGCAGGAGATTTGTTTGGGCGAACTCGGAGAGTACGAACATCCGAGGTATCCAGTGCTGCAAGGTACGGTTGCGCATGCGGTGTATTTGTTTCAGCACGACAAAATAAAGGTACAAGGATTTACAGCACTCCGAGAGTCGATACTTACCGAGTTCCAGAATGACATCGTTCTCATCATCAGCAACAGCAATTCCTGTATGACGCCGATCATTGGCGCCCAAACTACCAGCCAAATGAACGCCGTAACTAGCAGCCACATATATTGCTTATATCCGAGTCTCACTACCCAATCCATCGCTCTGCGAGGGTATTACGCCAATCCCGCAGACAAATACTCGCCGATGGCCCTGCTATCCGACCGACGGGATCAACTGCGCGTACAACAACTGACGTACCATGAATCCAGTTTGGACCTAAACTGACCATGCGGGTTGGCGTGTGGCGATATAGAAAGGACGCTTTTTGGATGGCGTGGGGTTGGAATACTTCAATGGGGCGGATATATGGATTCTAAGCGTTTGGAAACGTTGTTGTTACCGGAAGAAACGTTGCATGTTGCGTGGCAGTTAGGAGAGTGGTGTTTCAACCTTCGTTGTGATATGGGCCATGTTATTCTCACTAACTCCGTACAATGATCACATAAATAATTCCACCATCTATCAAGGTATATAATGATGTGATTCGAGAGACCTTTCTAAGTGACCCCCCCTGATCACTTTTCTCATAAGACGGAGTAAACTCTCTGGATTTCTATTTGTTGTTGAGATTACAGACAGGCTGAATGCAGAGAAGCTGGACTCACATATTTCTCAGAGACGAGCCTTTCCGGTGCCTATTTAGCGATGCTTTCTTTCCTTCAGCAAAACACACCGACGTCTCACCCCTTCGCATGTTTCGGAACAACAGATAATCGAACATGTAGTTTGAATCCGGAGGTGCCATTCCCCAACTATGCGCGAATACCAAATCGTCCTTCAGCAATTGGGATAACTGATGATCGCTTCGCAACGGGATAATCCAGGAAAACCTGTCCCCGACACGACGCTGGAATCTGAATTCCGTCCTGGTGAGAGCCTCGTCCCGAGTAAGATAGGAAAAGCCGCGATCAGTGTATTTCTTGAACGCAGCATCGTCGGAGTGTTTAACTGCTTTGTTCTGATAAGAGACACCCTCTAAAAAAGTAGCGTGGGGGTACAGCGATACTGCATGCGCATAAGTTATGATGTTCATGATGCAGGCTAAACAGCGAGTCAGAGAGACCAGAACCTCGAGACGGCAAACTCACTTGAGTGAAAGCCAAGAATCACTTGGAATGGGCAATACAAGGTCGTGATAAGATCTACCTTGGTGCCGTCTGCTTTCGTGTAATGCAATACCGCAAACACACCGCGCCCCGAATACTTGGCCGACGTATTGTCGGATGAACAGACGATTTTCAACTGAAATACGGAGTCCAGACGCTCTTTGGTGGCCGGGAATGATTCACTGGGCACCGCTTCTAGGTACGCGTAACCCGCCCCGACCAGGAACTCGTGCATGGCAGCAATATGGCGGTGATGAACGTAGAGGTCAAGATCCGAATTATCAAACCAGATGCGCATAAAAAACTGAAGTGCGACAGATCCGGAAATCAGTAGCCCGGTCACTGCCTGGAGTTCCTGAAAAAGTGCGTATTGCTGGGCCGTGAAAAAGGGTGCTAGGAAGGCTTCGAGTCTATACGCCCTCTTCATGAATCTGGAAACTGCGTTTTGGACCACAGAAGCACAAAGCGACAATCTGAACAGCTCCCCAGGAGTCGAATCGCACAGCAAAAAGTCATCGGCAGTTCCGAGTCTGTGTAGAATATCAGAACAATTGTCGTGACCAACCCCTGCACACATACTGCAATATATCCTCAAGCTGTGGCATCGCGGACGAAAAGGTGAACGCACACGAGGATCAGTAAATGGATGCCGATCGGAATGTTCTTGTGTACATCCGGGTGGAGCGGAACGGAAAGAGATATTTCTCCGACTATTCCCGGGGTATATAAAATAACAGGAATCGGGGAACGGACGCCATGGACAACTTTATCCGTGATCTCTATGAACTTAAGGACGAGCGTGTCTTAGCGAAGGTCATATCATCGAGGGACATTGTCTGACCTAAGCCCCCTCTGGAGTACGAGTTTCGAGACGGCATCATCGAGTCCTCTAATGTTATTCTGTTCGGATGCTTAGAACCGAACACATCAATTCTGTTGCACCTGGTGGTACGTGCCACCGTATCTCGAGACCGCGAGTACTAACCTAGCGCAGCGTCCAGACTACCAAGCAAACGGATGGTTTCATTTAACCTGCCCGCTCCACTGGGGTTTCGGGGCTGCGAAGATGATGTATGACATGCAGCTAGGAACATTGAAGGAACTTGTTGAACGAGATTCGGAGGTGCGTGCAGTCGTTCTTTAAATCAATTACCTAGAACTCACAAATTCCCCCTCCCCTCCCCCCAGAGCCAAAAGAGCCAAAAAACTACCATGAGCTGGATTACAGGAGAGCAAGAGCAAGACATTTTACTCTATATAGATTTTACACGTCTCGTGAGTCACCCCCTGCGAAAGAAGACTTATACTCACTAGAATAGAACGTTTACGTGCCCTGGGAAGAAGACAGCGGCATAGGTTTACTGGGCCACGATCTTGTCGATACACAAAATAAGCTACTCAGTCAAGCAGCCCATCACCCAGTCCACGCTACAGTTCAGTTGCAGCATATCCCCGAGTTCACAGACAGTATTGAAGTATGCTTTCTTTTAATCAAACCCAACACAAGCTTATTCTGCCGACAGGCTTTCATCGCCAAAGTTATACGCCTCGATATCATTTCGGTAGTGTAGAGGTAGCCGTACATAACCATCAATATAATCCAACGAGGACCTTTCTCTTTTCCTTCATAAACTGTTCGATTCATGACACAAAAACAGTTCGTTTGATTCTTTCATATGTTACATGACTGAAATCTGATCTGGGAGTATCATTGGGAAAACCTGTTCATTCCTCTTCACCCATAGCATCCTCGTCGACCATATCATAAAGTTTCATTGCGATCTTTCCCATCTCATCCATTACCCCTTCCATAGTGGCGATCTTGTACAAAAACCCGCCTCTGAGACGTCGAGCCTCGCTTGCTGAAGTGTTGAAGCGAACTTGGAGTTCGTCGATATGGCGCGCATAGGCTAGAACAAGAACGGATTAGAGAAGAGATGGTCACAAGGCAAAGAACCTCACCGAGTGGCACGTCTGGTGCCTGTTTACTACTGGAGAACTTGGCCTTTTTGGCTGAAACTCGAGTTGTTTAGGTTAAAGCAAGAAAAAGACAAAGTACTTACACAACCGGGGCTCGTCTTGAGAGATAGCTTTGCGCTTAGCATCCGTCGGCACGTCGTTGTCTTGATCACAGACCTCAGCGATCCCTGGGTTCACTGGGACAAACTCAACGTCGGGTCCAGAGGTGGTCGAAGCATTGTCTGCATTCTCAACCATTTTATCGACATACTCCAACCCCGAGAGTTCAAGCACAGATTCAAATGGGATCGTCTCAGCAGGACTGACTTCAACATCCTTAACTGGTCCCGCAGTGTCCCAAACCAACCAAGGAACCTTTCTGCCTTTACTAGAAAGGTCTCGAGTCTTTCAACGGCTGGGGGTTGGATTACTGGAATCGGCACTGGAATCGGACACAGGGGAATTTTTGTGTCTTGAATGGCATTGTTGGAAGTCGATGTGTCCGCGCGCAGCATAGATTCCACCTCGAGCAGGGGACGACGACTTATTTGTCTGGACGGAGTGCTTTGTCCGAAAAGCTGGAAGCGGTTTCGAATACCGACGGGGGAGACAAGCTGGCTATCGGCACCACGAAAGAGGTTCGAGCTCGAGGCCGAGAAAGGGAACATTGACCCAAGTGAGGTGGAGTTAGTATTCAGGATAAATTTCAAAGAACGACGGCCATCGGGAGGTGGAGACGGCTCCGGTGTTCTTAAATCGATAAGACTGCAGACTTTGGCCTAGGTGTCAGCGAATTGGAATTCATCTGTTCCTTTGTGGTTAGTCAAACTGCTATCGAAATGCAGTGGTTGAACCCCTCACCACTGCCGTTGTCAGAAGGAAATGGAGGTTTACTATAAAACACAACCTCGACGGGCGAAGACATTATTTTCTTAAGCGGAGAGGACGGGACTGGCGTAGTTGGGGTCGAAGAGATTTCAATAATCTCTCGAGGAGGGCCTTCGTCAAGATCCGTACTCGTTGTAGACTCGATAGCTTCCGTTCGCGCTAGTTGATTAAACTACCAACGTCCACTTTGGATCTTGGGACGTGGGACTCTTCTTAAGTGCTCAAAGAATATACATTCCGTGTTTTCCCATAGTTGTTCCTCTTCAGAAGTAAGCTCCTTATCAGATTTCATGCAGTAAGACCAGGCTTTAAAGCTTCGCCCGAGCTACTGGTCAACGTCTACTTTGAGGTTGGAGGTAAACGTGGGCACGTAATTAAGGATTACGTGCAAATTGGTCAGATAAATGCCGAACTGATCAGCGTCGGGAGGTCGCGACTCCACTCGTGGAAGCGGAATCATGGTCACGATTGACGAGGAGATTCGAGCAAAGAGGTACAGTTACTACGAGTGTGAGCTGGTAAACTAACCGTGACGGTGAGAAGCAAGGGGAAAAAAGAAGAGAGAGTGTGTGTGTGTGTGAGGGAAAGAGAGAGAGAAAACAAGCGGCCCCCATCACGAATGTGATAGCGACGAGTCATTGTGGCTTCTCGAAATATCTCAAAGAGAAGACATATAGGAAGTCTCCAACCACACGAAGTCACTGAGGCTATAAATAGAACCCTAATTAGCATTTAGGTCTTTAATCCACCATCTTGGGAATTTGATCGCGACTCCTGGCAACCAGGACGACAGCAGAAGCATCTCATCAGAAGAAATTGGGAAAAAGTGAAAAGAAAGTTGGATAGTGCAAGTTCTAACTAAGGAACCAAGGGAAATGTCACAGTGAGACCACACACTTACTGTGGCTAGTATACCAGCCTCCTCTCACGTGCTATTGGCATCACACAGACCACAGAGAGACAGACCGAAACATTTATTGGGCCACATTTATTCGTCTAAGTACAGTTAAAGCATACCCGCATCTTCGCCATCATCATCATCCGTGTCGTCGGCAGGCTCAGTTCCTTCTTCGAGCGGCTCGTATGGAACGACCCACGTGACTCCAAGGGGGGTCTCATCTAACAGGCTTGGATGCCACTTAGGATCAGGCTCCCGAGTCCAATCCGACGATGTTCGGTCGGTGAGAGCGACCACACTCTGAACGTTGAGACTGACACGCATGCCGTTCTGCGTGCTGAACTTGCCTACTGTAAAAATGACCAACGCAGTCGAGTGTTGGTTGATCTCGCCACCGTGGAGAGGGTTAAGGTCCCAATATTCCTTCAGTTTGAAGTTGTCCCGACCATCAAACACAGGAACTACAGGAACAGGGTCAGAAATAGTAAGACAAACCAGTCACTCATACTTACCGGGCTTCTTGGAAGACCGGACATCAGGCCCATGATCACCTCGCTTGGGTTTACAGGAAGCAGACTCCCACTCCTGTCCTCCTACTCCTATCACACGAACCCGATTTAGCATACGTGTACGAGGACACATAGGAAATCCGAACCTTGCTTGAAAGTCGAGAAATACAACCCGCCTGTTACGATTATTCTTTTCTTTTTCTTTTTCTTTTCCTTTTCTTACGTGTTCACGCTTACTCTATGTTGCGATCTCGGTCGGACGTTGCTGCGGCACTATCTTTAGCCTACGCAACGTGTATTTAAGTAGAGCCTCAGCTGGTCTAAACCCCAGCTTCGGCTAAGGTTTATTCTACCTAACATCGAACTCCGTTCTTCGTGACTATTTGTCCCATCGACTTACGTCGCCTTTGACTTGCTGAGCGTCGTCTACCGAAGTGCGAGTAGCGACCTTAGTACGATCTAAGTCGATTTGAGTTAGTGGCTAACATTTAGCCGAAGCTCGCCTTACGTTGCTCAGTGTCACTTCTGAGAAAGAGCGCTGCCCAACTCTTTTACGAGAAATTACCCCGCTTGACCAGAGAGGTCATCGCGTACGTTCGTGTGGACAACCCGGTGCTTGTCAGCGTACAGCGAGTGGACCAACGGAAAAGCACTCACCGCCACCATTCATCCCATACACTACCTCGTTGCGCTAGCCTTGTGGCTAATACCCCCTCGGCTGCTCCTTCTGTTGTTAGTGATAAAGTTGATTGTTGAAACTCTCACCAACGACGACTTCATCCTTGGAGTTATCGTAACTGTATCCTTCACCCTCGTTCTCATCGGGCTCGGAATATCAGCAGTGGTACTAGCAGGATTGCTAGCCGCCCTGTACGCAATATATCCCCGCCTCATTTAGAACACCACGTATCCCAACACGAAACCTTTCGTGCTCGCCCTCCAGCTCGCCTCTATCTTAACAGTTCTGCTGTTAATAGTAACGAGCACTCCTCCCGACGAAACCTGCGAGATCTCGTTGATGAACGGTTCCAATTACGAGACCGACCTCAGCCTGATTATCGCGCTCTTGATAGTTCTCACCATCCTTGCGGTATACCAGCTTGCATGGTCAATCGTCGACCTGCGCAGAGGATAGATCCCTATACGGATGCCCTGGTCCGACGCCATTCCTGCAATCTTCGTAACTTTTATCGCCTTTTTCTTGTCCATTTCTTTATACTACACACTCCGCTGCTGTCGACACCAGAGAAGGGTCCGAACTCAACTCCCCTTCCACTACGTGCCCAGCGCACCCGCATATCCCCCGCAGGTGATAGACATCCCCGCGGCCTCGCAGCAAACACTACCAGCTCCAGAAACCCCTCGGCTAGAGCTACACTCTCTCTATGGAGAGTCCCTCTACGGATCGTCGCGACCCAGCTCGCGATCCTCAGAGTCGAGCACCGACTCCTACAGAAGCGCTACCGACGAGTCAACCGACTCCGTCGACATCACCGATACCAGGAGCATACTCCTCGACAGAGGAGACTCGCCCCTACCAGGCCTCTTCGACCAGCCTTCAGTCGAAGGCGAGTCAAGCCCCGACAGAGGCCGAAGACAAGACACCAGGCATCTGGTCGCGGGCGAAGAAAGCCCTGACACCGAGTTCGAAGGGGACGAGCTCACCGAGTGGGAAAGAACCCGCCTCGACGACATCCTCGACGACCTCTACCCGAATACGGAGGAGGATGCAACCTATTCCGGAGACAACTGGTCCGGAAGGTCATCCACGAAGTGGGTCGACGCCCAGTGGGGAGATTCAGACATTGGAGCAGAGTGAAGGAGGTATATACAGAGGCAAAAGGACGACTACGACGCCGACTCAGGAGAGCTTGGCCTCGGAGCCTCCGCGGCTACCACCCGTGCAACTCAGCCACAGTCTCTTCCAAGGGCCTGGCCAACCAATAGAGGCCCCCCAGTCGGCTGGCATCCCAGCACCAGTTGGGTATACGCCGACAACAGGGAAGAAACTCCTGTGGCCAGAATCGCAAACAGAAGAGAGCCCGACCCAATCCCTGAAGGGTCCGAGACACCCCCGCTCCCTTCCCCCGTCCCCTCGAACGAGCCGACGAGTGGGGAGCTTTGGGGCGAGTTCCCAGATCTCGACCCCGAGGAACTTGGCACAATTACCGCTGCCGAGCGCCTCGCCGGAGTCTCCGACTGGGAACCGTCAGTCTCGTCGCGAGCCTTCGCCGATCCCGTCCCCCTCGCCCAGCGACCATGGCCGCTCCTATATCACGCGTACGTCGAGTCCCTCCGACTCCCTCAAAACGCCAGGGAGTCCTCAGAAATTCAGGCCCGAATGGAGCGAGGCCGAGCGCACGATGCACGCATCCGACGTGCCGAAGAGGACGCTCTCTACGGACCCAACGGCTTCTGGGACCTACCTGTCGAGCCCAACGCCACTCCCGCCGAGATCGACAACCGGGTACGAGCCGCTGCCGTTCGCTACACTGGATACGCCCGGAGGGCAGGAGGAGATCTTGAGGCCAGAGCACGAGCGTGGAGGGTCTATCAAGAAGAGATCTCCAACGAGGACTCCGACATCGGGAGGTGGAGACGAAACAAGGAGATTGACCGACTCGCCCGAGAGAGGAAGGAGGCAGAGGATGCCAAGCCGACCCCCGAACCTGGCCCTGGAGCCGACGGTAATGGCGGCGGTGAAGCAGGTCCTTCTTCAGGGGCCAGTGCCTAGGCCCGGGATCTTCGAATTATTACCATGGCACGGACTATATGAAATCATGATGGAGGATATGGAGAAAGACCCGCAGTGGCTCTTCTCCGAGGCAGGAGAGGATTACCGTCACGCCAAGAGTTTGGGTGACGTGTACCTAATGAAGAATATCCTCGACGTGGAAACCTGGCACCGGGCGGCTATCGTCTGGAACCTGGTAAACCCCAGCGCACCACAGCAGGGGTGTGAAGCGTATAAGAGGCCTCAACCGATGCCTCACCCTACGGATTCCTCGAACTTCTTCCCCGAAGGCTTCTTTGGAGGCGCGGGAGAAGACGACGACGACATGGACGATCCAGGCGCTGGACCGTCCCGCACAGACAAGGGAAAGGGGTCCACGGTACCCCCGTTCCCACCGAAACAGCCGCATTACCCGGATCCGGCGGGATACCCTCCTCCGGGCGAAAACCGCCACTTACGATCGGTATCACGACCGCCTAAGCCGCCGGTACCGCCGCACGTGCCATCTCCCCCGGATCCAATTCCTCCCTGGCAGCTCGCGCCGGGAGCCGTCAACAATCCCTGGAATGACGTCAAACCCAAATTAGTTACTCAACCCGAGTACTTTACCGGGGTTTCCTCGGATATCACGCGCTTCCTCCACCATTGCGAAGTCTACTTCGCGGTGTTTCCCATGTATTATTCCATGAACGATCAGGGGCACAACCCCTACCGCATCACGTTCGCTCAAGGATATCTACGAGGGGACGCCCAACAATGGTGGGTCGACCAGTACTACCGATACCGGGACCCGCAAGGTCATTGGAGATTCCCCACCTGGGCGGAATTCTCCGAAGACCTCAAGCGCGAATTCCGAGAAGTAGCGGAGTTGACCATATGGAAGGCGGAGTGGAAAAAGATCCGACAAGTGGACTTCAAGTCCGCAGTCGAGTTCTTTGCCAAGTTCGAGCGGCTGGCCCATAAGTGCGAAGAATTCGGAGATGAGAAGCAGATGTTCGAGGCAGTAGAAGCGGCGATAAGGCCAACAGTGCGAAACACGGTTATGCATGGGGACAACGAGCGCCCCACAACCTACGCTCAGTGGAAGGCGCGAGTCTTGAGGATCGACGCCAACTATCGGTACGGAGTCGCCCAGGGATTGGGCAGTAAGACCTCCTCGAACCAGTCCGGTTCGGGTCGAGGCAATCAACGAAGCAGTGGGCAAGGGTCAGGTGGCGATAAGAAAGACGCCACGGGGACCACCTATGGAGGTGCCGGACAGCCGATGGAAATCGACAAGCTGCGGTCCGACAAGAGGTGCTTCAAGTGTGGGAACACGGGGTGGAGCCCGAAGCACAAGTGCCCTGACGACAAGTCCAAGTGGCTTCCCGTCAAGCTCCCACCTCGCAAAAAGCCCAACGTCGCCCGTCTCCGCCAATTGCTCGCTGAAGCCGAAAACGAGGAGACCGCTCCTACCACGAAGATCGAAGAGGTCAAGGAGGAGAAGAAGAGGGACGAGAAGTTGTCAAAAGACCAGCCGGCGTCGAAGTAAGCGATTCGACGGCGTCGGCAAAGGACTTAGTTTCATCTGGTGCGCATCCATGTACTATTAGTCGGACTCATACTACGTATGTAGGAACTCCGTATGATCAATATACAAACTTTTTCGCCGCTCTACCAGTAGAAGAAACTAAGAATGATGAATCGCAAACCGCCTACGGCGTAGGAGGGGATTTCCGCCACTGGGCGCAGTCTGTGCTCAGTAACGAACCCCTAGGGGCCGTCCCAGCTCAGGAACCCCCGACCGACCGCACAGGGAAAGCCCCTCGAGGGCAGAGCCCCCTAGGTCGTGCCCCGACTGCACCCTTGACGAAGGGAGGTCACCCCGGAGTGGGAGAAAGGCCGACAACCCAACCCGCTGGGCCTGCGTCCTCGTTTGTGGGGCCGTCTGTTCTAGCAGGAGGCGTCGAGAAAGCAGCTGAGGCCGTGAAGAAGGGGGACCACCTGCCCTTAGTAGCCAAGGACAATGCTGCGGCAAACGGTGCAGACCCCCCGACGGAGCCGACATGTGTGCGCTCGCGAAGGGTTACCCGAAGTACCGCCGGGTCCAGGAAGAGCCGTAAGAACAGGACGACTGTGGAGGTTACAACACCGAGCACAAGCGCCCGTGGCCAGGGCCGAACACAGGGCAGCGAGCCCTCCTCCACCACTTCGACGGAAGGTGACCAAGTGCCGCCGAGGGACCCTCTTCGGTCCGGTGACCAAATGCCACCTCGAAGCAAGAACCCTTCGGTTTCGTTGGAGGAAGTGGAAGATGAAGAAGCCTACCTGCGGTCCGACATACCGGTCGTGACCCCTAGAAGACCAGCATCACCCACCATCTCTCTTACCGCCAACGCCAACGATCAGAAGGTGTTTAGAGCAATGTATTATGAACCGCACGGGATCCTTTGGACCCGTCGAGCTCTCCGTATCGCTCGTGGGGACGAAGCAGCACGCGCCGTCCTTAACGGATGGGTACATCCTCGACGACGCGAAGAGGTAACGGACCAGTTATGTCATCAGTTGGAGGAGCAAACCGAGACGGCGACTCAGGCCAGGGAACGGTGGCAATGGATGGAGGATTTACAGAAACCTCCGATGTATATACGGGGGAGGAAAGGACGAAACGTATCAATAAAGTTGCAGTTGGAGACGCTTGACACCCGGGAGACTCATGCCCTATCCACCCTAGTCGATAGCGGAGCAACCGGGAGTTCAATTGATCGCGACTGGGCCCAGGCCCACAGTCTCAATTTGAAAAAAGCGGCCCGCCCCGTCCCGGTCTATAATGCCGACGGCACCCGTAACAAGGGTGGGGATATTACCGAATATGCCGAAGTACGATTACGGATAGGAGATCACGTGGAACGGATCGAACTAGCCGTGGTCGACTTAGGCTCCACCCCGTTGTTCCTAGGACATGACTGGTTACAGCGTCACAACCCGCTCATTGATTGGGATACCGGGGCCATTACCCTAGCCCGATGTACATGCAGAAAGATTCCCTTCTCTCTCCCCGACACCGATCCATCGGCGCGTTGGGACGAGTATGAGGAAGGGGACACTATCCTGGTGATTGATTTCGAAGAAGCCTTCCACGTACGAGCAATGGGGACTAGGTCCAATGAACTAGCCGCCCAAGCCAACGCCAAGAAAGGCGTCAAGTCGTTCGAAGAAGTAGTGCCCGAAGAATATCGGGACTACAAAGACATTTTCGACAAGGAAAATTTCGACGAACTTCCCCCGCGCAAACCCTGGGACCACGCCATCGAGCTGATCCCCAACGCTAATGCCAATCTAGACTGTAAAGTCTACCCCCTTAATCCTGCGGAACAGGAGGAGTTGGACAGGTTTTTAGACGAGAACTTGACCACCGGGCGTATTCAGGCCTCAAAGTCCCCCATGGCCTCTCCCTTTTTCTTCGTTAAGAAGAAGGATGGGAAACTGCGACCAGTTCAAGACTACCGAAAACTCAACGAGATGACCATCAAAAACCGTTATCCGTTGCCACTTATCGGAGAGCTCATGGACCGACTGAAGAGAGCCAAATACTTCACCAAACTAGATGTTCGGTGGGGATATAATAACGTACGAATTAAAAAGGGGGACGAGTGGAAGGCTGCCTTCCGAACCAACCGCGGTCTCTACGAACCCCTCGTCATGTTCTTCGGGCTTACCAACTCTCCCGCTACCTTCCAGTGGATGATGAACGACATTTTCAAAGACCTCATCACCGCGGGCGAGGTGTCCGTATATCTGGACGACATCCTCATCGCCTCCAAAACTAAGGCTGAACACAAGAGGATTGTACGAAAAGTCCTCCAGATCTTACGAGAAAACCACCTGTTCTTGAAAGCCGAAAAGTGTGAATTTGAGGTGGAGGAGACCGAATACCTGGGGGTTATCATTAGCGAAGGAAGGATCCGAATGGATCCCGTCAAGATCGCGGGCCTGCTCGATTGGCCGACTCCTCGTCGCAAACAGGAGCTACAATCTTTCCTCGGCTTTTGTAACTTTTACCGGCGGTTTATCAAAGATTATAGCCGTCACGTTCGACCGCTTACATTCCTCACCGGCAAACAAGAGTGGAAATGGGGGGAAGCTCAAGAAGGGGCGTTCAAAAAACTGAAGGAGTTGTTCCAGGAGGACGTGGTACTTGCCATTCCACTCGATCAAGGACGTTTCAGGGTGGAAGCAGATTCCAGTGAAGGAGCAATAGGGGCGGTACTTTCCCAATGGCAAGACGAGAAGTGGAGGCCAGTAGCCTTCCTCTCCAAAGCCTTATCAGTGACCGAGCGAAACTATGAGATCTACGACAAAGAGCTCCTAGCCATTATGATCGCCCTCGAAGAGTGGCGTCAATACCTAATGGGGGCGAGGGAAGACTTTGAGATTTGGACGGACCACTCCAATCTCCAGTACTTCCGTAAGCCTCAGAAACTCAACCGACGACAAGCACGGTGGGTAACTGAGCTAACGGAGTACCAGTTTACCTTGCATCACAAACCCGGGGCACAGAATCGCAAGGCGGACCTCTTGTCCAGAAGGGCGGACCACGAACAAGGAAAGGGGGACAACAAAGACATCACCGTCCTCAAAGCCGAGCACTTCAGGGCTTTGATCATGCCAACCACAGAGGAGCTCCACGAAAGGATCAAAATCGCTACTCACGATCCTCGTCGGTGGGACAGGGGCATTTCGGACTCCCTCAATCATGAGAAGGGGGTGTCCCGCGAACAAGATCTTCTATGGTATGATGGGCGCATCTATGTACCGGTCGATCGCGAACTACGTGGACAGATCATAGCCCTTAAGCACGACCATGTCACGGCAGGACATCCAGGAATCGAAAAGACCAAGGAGTTGGTGCTTCGCGATTACTGGTGGCCGAGGATGCGTCGGGACATAGAAGCGTATGTGAAAGGGTGCGACGTCTGCCAACGAACCAAGGCAGATCGTCGTCCAAAAAAGGCTCCCCTACACCCTAACGAAGTTCCAGTTCGCCCATGGACACACATTTCCGTGGACATGATCACCAAGTTACCAGATTCAAAAGGCTTTGACTCAATCCTAGTAATAGTCGACCGCTTTTCCAAGACGATCATCCCTATCGCGTGCACCGAGGAGCTCACTTCCCTCGGCTTCGCCAAAATCCTGAGGGACTACGTCTATGTACCTTACGGCGTGATGCCGGAGAAGGTCATTTCAGACCGAGGCTCGGTCTTCGTCTCCAAGTTTATGAAGGAATTCTACACCCTCATTCACGTTGAGGGGAACCCTTCTACCGCGTATCACCCCCAGACAGACGGACAGACAGAGAGGGTCAACCAAGAAATTGAAAAATACCTAAAGATGTTCGTCAACGATCGACAGAGTGACTGGAGCGAATGGCTACCTCTAGCGGCCTTCACTCACAATAACCGTCAGCACTCAGCGACCGGGTACTCCCCGTATAAGATAGTCTTTGGGCGCGACGGACAGGTTATTACCACAGTACAAAAAATGACAGTAGTCCCAGCGGCGGCAAAATTGGTAACGGAGATCGAAAAGGCTCAGAAGGAAACAAGGATATCCCTGGAAAAAGCGGCCAAATCAATGAAGAAGGCTTATGACAAGCACAAGGATCAGGCAGCGGAATATCGACCGGGAGATAAGGTATGGCTAGACACTACCAACCTAAAACTCCCTCGCCCCACCAAGAAACTCGGAGATCGCCGTGTTGGCCCCTTCGTTATTATCTCGAAGAAAGGAGCCTCAGCTTACGAGCTCAAATTACCTATCCGTTGGAAGATCCACAACCGCTTCAACGAGTCGTTACTGACACCCTACGTGGCACCAGCCTTCTCCAATCAACCACGTCCCGAGAGACCACCTCCAGAATTAATCGACGAAGAGGAGGAATACGAAATCGAGGAAATAGTAGAGCAGCGGGACAAAGTGGTAGGCCGCGGACGAACTCGCCGCACCATTACCGAATATCTGGTAAAGTGGAGAGGATACCCAAGGGAAGAGAACTCCTGGGTAAAACGTTCGGATATGGCGAACGCAGAGGAACTCGTCAACGAGTACGAAGCCCACCTCCAAAGAATCCGTTGGGAGGTTGATAAACACGGAAAGACGGTCGGAAGAGACGACAAAATACCTCCGGAAGCTAAAACGCCATACCATGACCCGGACACCCCGTGCGTCACGGATGTCGAAACGGTGTACTCCTCCGAATGCACCAACCCAAGGCATTCGGATGTACAGTCCTCAATAGAAATACGAGAGATCACGGAGGAAGAGGCCAACGGAATACCCGTCATCAAAGAAACACCCAACGACGAAGACTCCGATTCCGACCTCGACAACTTACAGCGAGTCCATGAAAACTGGGACTTCGACAGCGAAGATGATGACAACGATGATTATAGTGTCTTATCTTTCTATAGCGAGTCGGCAACGAGTGGGGAGGAAAGTCAGGGCTCATTCGGGACGAACGAGTCTTGAGGAGGGGGTAATGTTACGATTATTCTTTTCTTTTTCTTTTTCTTTTCCTTTTCTTACGTGTTCACGCTTACTCTATGTTGCGATCTCGGTCGGACGTTGCTGCGGCACTATCTTTAGCCTACGCAACGTGTATTTAAGTAGAGCCTCAGCTGGTCTAAACCCCAGCTTCGGCTAAGGTTTATTCTACCTAACATCGAACTCCGTTCTTCGTGACTATTTGTCCCATCGACTTACGTCGCCTTTGACTTGCTGAGCGTCGTCTACCGAAGTGCGAGTAGCGACCTTAGTACGATCTAAGTCGATTTGAGTTAGTGGCTAACACCGCCGTCCTTGACAGGGACACACAAGACGTCTACGTTGATCGTGGTGGCGAGGAACGCAGCTACTCGAGGCCAGAACCTCTCAATCGTTACAATGGAAATCGATTTCGTCTCGTCGCTGACTGACAGCACGCTTTTCACGACTCTACCAGTGATGTAGAAGGAGACGGTTTTGCTCTCCGAGTGGCAGTTGCCGATGTGCCATCCTTTGGGTTTAGTGGGGTCTCGACCGACTGGGTTGAGTTGGAAGTCTTTGGGATCGGCCGTATAAATATTGTGCAAGCGTCCGTATGATGGCATGAGAATGTACAAGTTGAGGATACGTCTTTAGCACCGAAAACACAAAAAAAAAAGTGAGTCAACAACAACGAGAAGAATGGGTTAGATACGCACTTAATTTTCGTCAAATTACCCGGACAATGAGAGCGCATAGAAATCACAGGGACTGGACCCCTCACGCCACTAGACACGTCGATCACGGCACTTCCTACACCTTGGAGAATAGTCACTCCCACGGGCAACTGCACACCCGTTTCAGCAAAATTGACGACCGCTTTGGAGGGCGAGGGGGGAGGACTCTTGACGGCAGTTTCATCGGAGAGTCTGTCGGGGATGTAAGGGGGTACAACACTAACGATGCAGATGGGATTCCTTACGTGGAGACGTTGGACAAAGTACTGGACAGTAATCAGGGCAAGTAAAATGCGATCGAATGATATTAGAACGCACCTATTACTGTCCGTCTCGTTGGCCCCGACATCGTTTGAACTGTCGGATGCGAGGATTAGAACGATCATCAAGAAAGAGTGAGGAGAGAAGGTCACCGAGTCCTTTTAGAGGGACTACCACCCTGAGCCTCAGCGACTCTCTTTTCAGCAGTGGGCTTAGCTTTAGTCATGAGGAACTGGGATGAAAGGACAGGAGAGGGTTCGAAAAAATCTCGGGGTATAAATAACGCGATGAAATGTTACCCCGACCACGCCCGAAAAAAAGGAACAGCACCTACGCTGCTCCGCACTCATTCCGGTATCGCACAGCTTATAAAGAATCTTGTGCACCATCGCTTCCGAAGTCCGAACAATGCCTCTCAAGTTAGAAGTCGCCGATTGCGACCACCTCCAAAAATTATTGTCGTTTTGTGCAGGCGAGAGCATTATTTCTTCGCAGATAAAAAATGCAACTCACCTTACTTAGATGACATCCACAAAGCGCACCTCTTGGGCCAGAGAAACGCCGAAAATCGGGACATCCAGCTATGCTGCTTCGTCAATGTCATCAACATCGAAAAGTTATTCAGCGTTGATTCAACATCATCCAACGACAGAAAATATCTTGTGTGGAAGAATACCGGAGAAGAAGCAGTACTACATTTCCAGGGAATCGCGTCACAAATATGCGTGACCCCGTTCCGCCCGGATTCACCTGGACGAATGTGAGTTCTTGTAAACAGCGTTAACGCTATCTTACCACTCCTCACTAGAGCGCGTCCAGGAGTACTGCGTCAGTTTATCCAGGTGGTGTCGGATCCGGATGACAGCATCTTCCAAGAAGCGCGCGCCGCCGAGAAAGCGATTCAGAAGTTCATGTGGCAGTACGGCAGAAATCCAGATCATCTCGTATTACACGACAGTACATTCGGAGGAATCCCAGCCCTATATGCTGACAGTAAACTATTGACAGCACCGTCTCAGCCCGTAGGAACAACGATACCGATTCATGCCGACATGGAAGAGAAGAACGCCCTCACTCGACTTTGCCAAGATACTAGACATCGGTATACCGACGACAACGCAGTCAGTTACTTCGAATGGTATTGTCTAGATGACAATACTATGAGGCAAGAGTTACACTGTGTTTGGAAGCGCTATTACTTACCAAAATTCAACAGTCTTCAGCCTCGGGATAGTGGTCGCGCAATAAGAGCAGGGCACTTGGTCGACATCGGAGTCACCTTCAGACTGTTATTAGGGAAACGCGGAGACGTGAGGTTCATCTCAAAATTGGATAGCATTACCATCATCGACCGAAGCAGCGCCGATGTAAGTAACGACCGCCCACAAGGGGTTTTTGTTTTTATCCGTTTAACAATACCTGATGATGTCGCAGAAGTTGGCCGAAATGAAGAGAAATGCCAATATCACCGTACCACGAAGCAGCCCGAAGAAAAGAAAGATTGCAGCTGAGGTTATCAGTACCGATGTTTTATTCACAAGCGCAGCATAATAGACACAATATATATTATCTATTTGTTGACCTTCCGTCGTTTCTTCGCCGAATCGTTGGTAGCAGTACCTCTCCCCCTTTTGCGACTCGACACCCTGCCCGCACGGGTTT
Source organism: Desarmillaria tabescens (assembly GCF_030435595.1). Classification (NCBI taxonomy): domain Eukaryota; kingdom Fungi; phylum Basidiomycota; class Agaricomycetes; order Agaricales; family Physalacriaceae; genus Desarmillaria; species Desarmillaria tabescens. The sequence continues at coordinate 51,912 of NW_026848461.1, forward strand.
CATCCGTCCCAGGCCTGGCCTGAACGGTGCTATACCACTGATCTGCTTCTATTTGAAGGTCATGCAATCGCCGACTACTCACGTCCAGCTCTCCATCTTCGTCGCCCTCGATCCCGGTCATTAGAACGTCTCGGGGAGTCGGTCCATCTTTTCCTAGAGATTTGATGAACTGTTTCACGGCTTCTTGTTCTGCTTCTGTACCGTGAACAAGAATGGTTTGCTGACTGAGTATGTGCAGGCGTGTGTTTTCCAACCGCAAGTCTTGCGATGGTCTCACCTGGATTTTACCTTCCGGGAACCATCGAATGACGAGCAGACCGTCCAAAGATTTTACACGGGAGGCCATAACGTACGGGGCTTCTGTTCCAGTACAAGAAGAAATGTCAATAATAGCATGACTCAACGTCCTACCCTGAGACTTGTGAGCAGTCATAGCAAACGCCGGGGTGATAGGGACTTGCATCCGTTTGATTAAACACTTTTTCCCAGAATACTGGTCTGTAAAAGTTAAGTCCACCACATCTTGAAGCGCAACTGCCTGCCCATCTTCCAGTTTTGGGCAAGGCCGTGGATGTCATGTCATCAACTCTAATAACACACGACACAGCGTGTCTCAAACCAGCATCGTCTGTCCAATACCGAATCTTCTCAAGAGTGCCGGCAGCACCATTAACGATTCCACCATCCACGTCGTAGTTCTGCAAAAACATGACCGGCATACCGATCACCAAAGGTATTCTTCCAAGCCGATGACGAGTCTGCCCCGAATTCATGGCCCATAACCAATTCTGCAGATTTGTATCCGTCACGGTTTCACCACGATGCTTGTCGACAGCATAATACCAGTGCAAAGGCCTGCCCGTGTCTCGAGCAAAAGCCATCGCCGCTTCTTCATTAATAGCATCTTTGATAGCATTCTCATACACGATGACGGGGGCGCTCTTCCATGCCGGGTTCATCCAGTCCGGCATCACTCTGCCAACTGTCCGCTGCAACAAAGTCTCATAATTGTCCCCAGTACATTTCCCGACTCGTAATCGACTTAACAAGCTGACAAAGCTATCGTTCCCTTTCCCAGATTGGCGCATTATTTGATGCAGCATTACCACAGTATCTACGGAATACCACAATACTTTACCGATCATATTCATCTGCTGCAGATTTCCAGTGGACTGTGTATTTAATCGGGCATAAAGTCTCGTTTGACCGACAGGCGGCAGCTGGGCGAAATCCCCGGCGAAAATAACATTGACGCCTCCGAAAGGCTTGTCATTTTCCTTGGCGACCTGTAAAGCCTCGGATACATCATGCATCAATTTACACCCGATCATCGACACTTCGTCCACAAACAAATAATCAACGCCCTGCCACATCGTAATCAAGTCCGCTGTCGTTTTTGTTGGTTTACCACGACGAGGACGCTGTGACAACATCAGTAGAGCATGTAGAGTAGAACCCGCGATATTCTTAGCTGCGATGCCGGTAAAAGAGGACAGTCTAAACCGCCTCTCTTGTCTACGACGCGAGAAGAAGTCAGTCAATGCTTTGATAACAGTGGATTTCCCAGTCCCTCCTGGTCCTCCCAAAAACATCCTAAGCTGTTCTGGATGCTGCTGTAAACTATGTTCAGCTATGATCATGAATGCACGTCTTTGTTCTGTGTTAAGATTATATTCATTCGCGATGTCGTCGAGGTTCACATCCCAGTCCGGATCTCTCGCTTCGATGTCTTGCCGTATTTCTGTGGATGCCAAAGGAACTGAGCCATAGTCCCCAGGGGTTCGGAAGTCCTCTTCGGCCAGTTCTTCAGCGGAAGTTGAAGGTTGGCTTGTTTCCATCACTAATTGATTTTTACGATGCCAGTCGGAACGACGTTGCTCATATATCTTCTCCCAGATTCGCTCTTGAGGAGGTTCCAGGTCATCGACCATTTCGTATGCATCTGGAGGCAATTCAGCATGTTCAGCCGACCCAGACCCGCTTGTCGCGAATAAACCCGCATCCCTCAAGGATTTCAAACACTGCATGACAGCTTGTTCATGCCGCTCTACCTGTTGGGATTTTTTCAAGTCAATGGTGTCCAGGTGGTCCAAAATGTCTGCCTGTAAATCCTCTTCTCCAATAAAATCGTCATCTGCTTCCCGTTCTCGAACATGCGAAGATTCACTCTTAGCCCTGACTCTTCGCCGACGTTCCTCGAAGTGATCATCATGACTGTCACGACACTCGTGCAGTAATTGCATATTATTCATGCGAGCGACCCATTCTGGATGCACCAAACAAAAACTCGACAACGTTTCGGACCAACTTGCACCGGGGACTCGTAAATCGAACGCATGTTTCCATGGCTTAAAGAGCACAAGCATCAGCCAACAATATCTCTCGTAGATCACAGGTCGATCTCTGCATGGGAGAGCTTCTCCCCAAGGAACAGGTACAAGTCGTTTGTGAGGCGGCAGAAGTATCTGAACGTGAGTCTGATACTCTTTATGTCCGAGTTCGAATGGAACCTGGTCGTCTCTGTAGTCTTCACCGTCGTCCTCTTCTTCTTCTTCGGAATCATCGCATTCTTCACCCGATCGACTGGCTCCCCTTCTTAAACTGGCTTTAGTGACCTTCTGGACCTGGGAGATGTATTCCCAAACCAAGAGTTCAGCTAATCTAGGACCCCGCTGAATATAATCCTCAACCAAGGACGATCTTGCGACCAACAAGCCACCCGAATTAGTGGCAATATAGACGTCCTCATTTTCATCGGGGGTGAATGGTGTGTTGTCAACTTGACTAGAATGCTCTAACTTGCCAGATTCACCGCCGTCTTTGTACACTGGCGTCCGGTCCTGATTTTCTTCTATACCCTGTGCCGATTCATCCTCTGGGCGGGAAGCCATCAGCCGGTCAGTGCCTGCAGTAACACGACACTCCAGAGATGGATCCATAGCTTCAACGGCCCGCTCAAAATTGCTCCAATAGACGTTTCGGAAAGAATGGCTCGTATAATGATCTTGGTAACCCGATAAATACATGGCTACTTCTTGGCCTGATAGTTCTTGCTTCGACATCATAGAATATGCGCATCTTTGAAGCAAATGCTTGGTGCGGACGGTCACGCTATCCTCTTCAGGATCAAAGTCTCCCAGTTTTTTGATGGACAGTTCCAAGGCAGCATACGCGACATTGGCCTTTAGCTTGGACTTCGTGATGTAATCAGTAATGTAGTAGAGAACGGCTTTTGCAGAAGCGCCTGACCCTATAAATTTTATGTCCATGTTACAACGAATGCTGTGAATCATCGTCTCATTGAAATTATTGACCCAACCGTCTAGACGTCTCAGATGGATTTCCCCCGTATCAGTGTCTACAATGGTCTCCGGTCGACGCTTATCCCCTCCGAGCTCAAAGCGACATTCCAATGTAGTGCCCTTACAATACTTGTAGCAGGTGGCCAAGTGTTTGTGTAGTTGAGATTTCGCTACCAGATTCCTATAGTCCTGCTGCACAGCGTGATCTCGCAAGTGCTCTGGAACCGATTTTTGTATCCCGCGGACTGCACTAGGATGACATTTCGAGGAAGGAACTTTTACGCGTACGGGGGGAGCATCAGGCATGCAAGTAGAAATGGTATCGTCCAAAAATTCAACTAACTTGCGTCTGAAGTCGGCTTCACCATCCTTCATCAGACGCGCCTTAATTTCATCGGGGTTCAATCCGCCTTCCACCCATACCAGCATGTGACAATGAAGCGTCCCTCTTCCCTGTGCCTCGACACATCCATAGTATGCTCTCACTACACCCAAAGCGCCGCCTTCCATATCCTGCGAATCAGGATCGTAACCCAGAACCATACGAATGAAAGTTTTCATGTAAACCTCAAAGAATTTTGTTGCCACGAATGGATTTTTGGAGACGAGCAAACTCTGTCCGAAAAAATCTGACATCTGAGAAGGCAAGAGGTTGTCAACATTGATATCATCCCCAGCAAGGAAACGAACCACAGGATTAAATACGTCGGCTGGGTTGATGGTAATGTAGAAACTGGGCATGCCTTTCTCAAACATAAGACCTCGGATTTCATTACGCATCCCGACTTTGGAGGAGGATGAAGCAGCTACATGGGATGTCACAGCCCTCACCTCATTCATCAAAGACAAGGCCCACTTCTCTTCTTCAGAATACGGGGTTTTATAATCTCCGCGGGATATCCTCTCAATGACAACATGGATAGCCTCAGGAGAGACAGTGGCAAAATGAGAAGCGACCGAGGGAAATGTTTTATGCTTCACTTTTAATCCGGTATGTAACAACATAGAACGGCGTTGAAGCATATTAAAAACGGAAAAAAGGAAGGAATGATGCTCTTGGAACCGGCGATCTCGAAGGCGGAACAGATGTTTGGCACCCCTCTCAAAGGAAACAAGGCGCGTGCGAGCGCTATCTTCCAGACCACCAACACCATAAGGAAACAGGCTCGGATACATCATCGGCAGCAACGCTGGGTTGTTAAACTCATTGCATGGCTCTGGATCATGGGGAATGCGTATATAACCCTGACCATTTTTCTTGACATGGTTGAATGCCGCGAGTTTAAGATCAGCATATGACGCATCACCATCCACGTCGGAGATAACGACGTTTTGGAAGGGTACTTCCTTGTCTGGAAGAACAGTATTCGATTCACTCTCGTCCTCCTGAACCTGAAACTCGTCTAGATCGATGTTATCATAGCGGGACGTGGATTCTAAGGTAGCTTTTGAGGGAATTACATGCTGAATATGAATAGGCAAGACGGGATTCTGATCGAGTTGCTGGAGAACCTCTTCGTTGAAACGAATGCTTTTGTAAAGCGGATTGTGGTCTCTCAGCCATGATAGCGCTCAACGAACTCTCTTGCCGCAGACCCAGAGGGGCTTGGCTTTATCATGTAGCCATTCCTTTGAAGGTAAATGAGCCCCGACAAATATAACGCACACCGGCGAAGTTATATCCTCAAGACTAGGAGGTAACATCTCTGCAATAGCGCCGGGACACTGAGGGTACACGATCATGTGTCCAACAGTACCTCGCTGCCTGAGATGTTTTTTTGATTGCGTATCAGAATCGTCCTTGAGCTGCACCACCATACATTTGGTACGACACAAAGCCACCATAGACTCTTCGATGATGGTCAACGAAGACAATTCTTCTGGCACAGGTCCTAAATAATTCATGTTAGCCAATGACAAAGCCGGCATTTTACCTTTCTTCAAAGCACTCTTGCAGGATTTGCACAGTGAAATGTTAGGTTCACCTGTATCGACACCAATAACACCTGCCGGGTGTAACAGTGCCCCACCCCACAAGTCAGTGTGCTGGGGCTTCGGAGTATCTCCTAAATCGTGCTTCGGTGTTAGGAGATTGAGATCGACATCAGACAAGGGTTGAAGGTGCCGATGCACACAGAAGTGTTCTTCACCGCAAGAGGCACAGGTGAATTGGGCTAAAGCTTCCGAGCTCGTACGTTCTTGAAACAATCGAACAATCTTTTCTTTCAAATCCCTCGGCGGTGTTCGGGGCCAACTATCCCTTATTTCGCGAATCCTATCCTCTTTTTGTCGGAGTAAGCGATGTTTCAATTCAGCTCGCAAAGCTCGACACTGTCCATTTATATAGTCTTGGGAGTGCTTGTCATCCCACATACCAACAGCATCACGGACTAGCTTTTCCTTACCCTTCTCAAGTCTATTGATATAGTGTTGCAGTTCCGTCCTAAGTTGACCGACGGAGGATTTGGGCTCAAAAGGTAATCTGAGAATGGATAACACTCGTCGCAGAGTACGCAAACTGCCCTTGTATCGTAGAACACGCAAGAGCTGGGTCTGGTAAGACATGTCTGGATAGGAGGGTAACTCAGAAGCCTGCGAACTGGAGTTTGGAGAAACATGAGTGCACAAACCCGAGAGCAAATGTTCGAGAATGACCTGCCTCAGTTCATCGACCTTTAGCGACGGAGAGACGTCTAGACCATGAGAATGACACAGAGAAGATAATGTGGAATGGTGTACAGAATCCAATGAATGTATCAGGCGAACAATAGTCTCAGAGACCGACGCCTGGCACCAATATAACATGTGACGCAAGAATTCTTCTTTGGACATTGCAACGTCGGACACGCCAGGTCGAAAAACTTTTGACAAAAGACACCGCGACTGGACACAGTCAGAACTATCTTGCGACATATACGACATCACTATATCGACAATATCAGTCACAAAAGCCTGTGGAGAGGAATAATGTTGGGCCAATACTGCACAGGCCGGAAAGGATTGAGCGCTTTCCCCAAGCATACAGGAACCAGTCACAAGATGAGAGGCATAAGCCACCCGACACTCATCCATAGACAGGCCATCCGACTCGATGCCATGAGAAGCCAGGGCTTCATGTAATAGACTCAATGTATTTACATATAGATGAGGTACACTGTCCAATAACCCGAAGAACAAGTCACGTAGATATCCTAAATGTGGGCGTTCTGCATACGGTATGCTGAGACCCAAAGCAAAAGCAGTGGCATAACATTCATCCACATCATCCTCAATGAAAGTAGTAATCGCTTCGTCGGGAAGTACAGTATCAATAGTCCACGTTGGAAGGTTGGTGACACCACTGCCGGAAATGGGGCAAGATGTCACGACATTAGGGGAAACGGAGGGGGAGACTGGAACAATAAGGTAAACACTTCAAACGGGAGAGAGGAAAGTAAACTTACCCGGTAAAACGCCAACCCCTCCGATAAATGTACCCCTGCGGAGCATAGTGTCCGATTCGAAAGAATCTAGTCAAAGACATCGATAAGGCAGCGTTACAAATACTGGACACAACAGACCATGGAGAAAGCGACAGGGTTCTGCGTGGAGTTCAGAATGTAGCCAGATACATAGTAAGGAAACGCACGATGATCGTGGACACCAGATGGGAGCAACTCCCTAAGAAAAGTATACCAATCGGAGCCCAAGCAGATATCCTCGGACAATTCTTCGGAGATAATAAACTCAACGAAGGTGCCCCCACAATTGACCCCATGCTCGTAGGCGGCAACGAAAAAACCACGCCGAGGGGCCAGAGGAAGATTCCACGACCGAAGAAGACGAGCGGATAAAATTGACTGAGAACGGCGAGAGAGACGAACGGAGTCGAGTATAACCCCATTCACATTAACACGGCACATATGAAGAGGGCACCGACGCGACGAGACAAAAAGAAGGACAGGGTCCAGATTGTGAGACGGAAACGCACGCCACAGAGCGACCTCAAGGCAGGCAACCAATCACAGCACCTCCACAAAGAATCGGCCGAACAAACCCGCTGAAAGCGTGATAGTAACAGGAGGTCACATGTAAACAGTGACAAGCGGTGACTGTGCCACCCTGAAATTCTGACTTAAACGGAAATTTTGAAGCGCTGGGCCGTGGATTTCTTCCACAAATAGAAATTTTTATGACATCGGACTTCGGGTTAAACTCAAAACTCGGCTACCACCATCCCTCTATAAGACCTACTACTAACGTAGCAGGAATTCCTGCACGTATAAAGAGGTAGAGAAGTTGCGATTTTGCGCTACCGAACAAATTCCCCCCACTACGTCTTTCGATCGCCTCACAGAATATACATCGCTTCCGAATCCTGTTTCTTTCTATTCAAGTTCGAGCTGCTCTTTCAGTCCTGGTTGACTCTTCTCGCTGATTAGAACCACGAAGGTACATGTGCACTTCGTGCTGCTCTCATATCACTAATCCCCGCATTTACTAGCACCGAAATGGCTCAAGTCACTGCATCCTACCCGTTCAACGACCCGGATCATACCTCTGACCTCACTCTACTGTCGTCAGACAATGTCCTTTTCCACATCCACATATCTCTCCTTGCATTTGCTTCTGAACCCTTCTTTCGTACTGCGTTGACGATTTCGCAACCGCAAGGACAGCCTGTCCCAATGGTCAAAGACAGCGAGACCCTTGATACGATGCTCCGCTTCTGCTATCCCGGTGCAGACCCGTCTTTCAAGAGTCTTGCAGAGCTCCATCGCATCGCTGACCTCATGGTGGGAAAATTTGCCATGGAGGAGGTATCAATGAGGGCCCGGGCCCAAATTCGTAAATTCGTAAATGCAGAGCCTTTGCTTGTGTTTGTCGTTGCATATACCCTCAATTGGATTGACGAGGCTATGGAGGCTGCAGACATCGTGCTCAACGGTCCTCTGTTTAAGTATGCCAGTCCCGAGGATATTCCGGAGCTAGATATCCTTCCTTCTCCACGAATTCTGTATCGTCTCTTCAGATACTATGCCACTCGTCGCGATGCGGTATACAATGCTTCTAATGGTTACCATTTTGACATATTTGACTACATCGAAAAAGCGCCATGTAAAACCCATGACATCTTACCTTCTCACCCGGAAGATACCTCGATGCCGATGAAAAGCTGGTTCATAGATTACTGTACCAAGCTCAGGGAGGAGCTGTATCGCCATCCCTCGTTGGAAACTCTTTGTACGTGTGACAGTTATGCTCATGCAAGTGCTCTACAAACCGCAAAGACCTGCCCTGATTGCGCGAAGGGTCACTTGCACATTGTTTTTGATTATTATATTCCTACAACGGTTCATGCGCAAATTGAGAATGCACTGTCAATGGTGAGTCTTTTCTTGACAGAAATCTGATCAATTCTTAAGCGTATCAATGTGAACAGAAATTTCAACTATGAGAAATGAACGACTGCAATTGAATATGATTTGTGATAGTTCGCCAAAGCCTATGTACAATGAAGACATTTACTCTGATGCAATAAATTTTTTTTTCCCTTTGATATCTTTTTCATTTCAGCTCAGGCTCGAAGGACATCCATCTGCAGAGCAACGCATTGAAAAGACTCCCGTATTCGACTAAGTTCCGGCAATCGAACATAGACCAACTCGCCTTTCAGACTTCGTGCCTCCTTGACGAGCTTGTCCCAGGAGCTTGCAGACACTTCGAGGTCCTTGAAGTCCAACGACGACTTCACTGTGATCGTCATGGGGGCAGTCGCGTAGTCCAGGACAATGACGGGAGGATAATCCTGCCTTACATGCTGGGCTTGCTCCTTGATCGAATGCGCGTTGTCGTATATATCGCAAAGTTTCATCCCCTCCAGAAAATGCTCGTCTCTGCTGGTGATATGCATCATGTATCCATCTGCACGAAATTATGACCAATCTCAGCACCAGACATGCAAGAAGATACCTACTGGTGCGCATATCTCGGAGTTTTTTACAAAATTTTTTGTGTTCAGGCCACATTGCCTTTTGACATTCGCGGCTGCAGTAAGAGTAGTAGAGACATCCAGAACACAGCTGCAAGGGCTTTTCTCTATTTGTGAAACGACGAGGGCACTTTGAAATCAACTGTGAACAAGCACGGAAGTTAAAACAAGAGCTACACATACGTTCTGTCTAGCACAAGAGTCGTTATCGCAACCTTGGCCGATAAAGGTAGCCCTAAATAACATTCGCGCAACGACTTGCTCCTTGAGTCTCGTCCAGGCTTGGCGGAAGGAATCATCAGCGTGCGAGAGATTTTCTTCAAGACTTGCACTCGCAATTTTATCCATCCCTTTTTTGCAAGCAACGATGATAGAACGTTGTACGAGGAAAGTGTAGACAACGTCGCAAAGTTCAGTGAGCAATGCGATAAGGGTCGTATTTCCGTAAGAATCCAAGGACAAAGCAAACGGAAGAGATTTGAGAATTAGCTCTAGTAGATGTCGCTCTATCGCTTGCAATAACCATCGGTAACCTTTCGTGAAGCATACTTTGAGAAGATAAGCGCAGCAGATATAGATATTCCCCTCCAGTCCCTTCATGACTTCGAGAGATGGACGTGGTCTATCGCGTCGCAATTCCGCCGTGATTCGCGACATTAGGCGGCATATCCAAAAGACGGAGTGATGGATGAGAAAATGCCGAGCGAAGCACTCTGAATGTATAGTGGTGAAGTACATGATATTCAGGCATTGTGTAAGCGCGTAGCTCGACGGATCTAATGTCTGGGTGCGAGATACGATGCCCTCGAACAGGTGGATGATCCTTTCAGAGGGCATCTTCTGCATGAGATAAACCATAGCAGGAATCGGATCATCACCGACGGGCTTGCAGAAGGAGGACATAAGATTGAATGATCTGGCCTGAAAGGAGAGGTCTTCGCTGACCGCTATGAGGCATATCACGGTATTCGTGAGGGAGAGAATGAATTCAGGTGTTTCGATCATCAATGACCACCACTGTGATTTGCGAGACAGGACAAGTAATAAGGATAAGATCGCGTCCACCATGGTAAACCAAGTTTCGATTTCATAAAGCGATGGTAGTAAGGACGGCGAAACATCGACAACGTGGATATCAAGGAATACAGTGATGTAGCGGCATAGATCTGGCCATAGTCGGGAAACAAGTGCAATGCTACATGCATCCTCTGGCTCGAGATGGGATATGGCACTTTTCAGGCTGACAAGACATGTATGAATGGTGGTCATGTTGTCATCCTGCCATTCTTGGAATAAGGGATCGGCGGGCGTCGTCGGGATGGGAGTAGTGAGAAGATGCTGACGAATCGATTTCACTATGACGGGAAACAGCGTTACATTCTTCGTGGTGTCTTGAGACAGCGCCAAAAGAGCTGGAAGAGATCCGTTTATAGCTTCTTTCTAGTAAGATGGTTAGGTAAGAGTCGCAAGACGATAAGTTCAGTTGCATACCTTATATCTCTCCATCTCTATTGGAGCACGGTCTTCGCGGGACACAGGCACTGCTCAAAAGGATGAATCGAGGGATAAGGACAAGTAAAAGGCGTGTTTGCCCCTGTATACCTGCCAGGTCATTGAGGAACCGCTTGCTTCTTTCGGATTCGCAGGCTGCTCCAGCGACGATTATAGACATAATACATCCGCCCTGAGTGATTTCCCAGGGAAAATGCCTATTGACCTTCGAAGGGACAGCGTAAATCAGTGATCTGCAATGGACGCATCTTGCAGGCACTTCACACGCTACCTACTGCCTCAATTGCAGCCAGAATACCTCACCGCGTCATCTCCGCACGCATCGAGGGCTTCAAAACGCGCCCCTGGATAAGGCACAAAAATGCGCTCTTGGAGAGCTACATCGTTATACAAGAACAAAAGAGAAGTCCGGTTCTTGAAGCCTGAAGACTTGATCCTGCCAGTAGGATGCTGAAACGGAAGTTATTATGGAACGCGAAACGTCATGCCAAGGGATCCCCTCTCAGATGTACTTCCTAGAGAGTACTGTGAACAGTAAGGAGTCATTATTGGATTTGTCGTACATGCTCCGATAGAGAGAAGTGGAGAGGGTTTCCTGAGGCTCTAAACAACGATGCCAAAACTCTTGCCCAGGAAAAAGGAGAGGATGGGCAAGCTCATTACGTTCAGCACCGTGACTTCCAAGGGCGTGTTTCTAGCCAGTACGATTATATAGAGTGGTGAAAACCTTCCTGTATGAGGTACATATAAGGACGCGAGAGAACAGAATACGTTGGAAGAACTCCTTGTTAATCTAGTAAGTTGTTAATCCTGATGTTATTGAGAAATGAGGACGTGAGAGTGGGTTTCCAGGTGATTTCGGCAGCCCTATAGTGACTTTGTAGTGCCTGCTGGCGGCGGTTGGTGCCAGAGGTCATCGGAAGCTTCTCGAGCTTTTCGTCGTCGTAAACAGCAGTCCGACCATCATTCTGTTCTGGAGGAATGGAGGAAGGAATTTCAGAACGCCACGCGAGTCAAGGAAGGCGAGACCACGTGCGGTGGACCCGAGATCCACGTGCTCGATCGCGCCACGGTCTCGACCTGGATTTTTCTTTCATCTTCAACCTTGACTGGGTACCTTCTGCCCCCCCCCCTTTCTCTCTAGGTAACCAGGGTATAGTGATACTGATAGAACAATTGCTGATGCTTATATGTATCAGGGCCCCGTATAACCTCCCAAGGTTCTCATTTTTGTCATTTCCCCTTTTTAAGTATGTGCTGCCTTGTTCGAAGGTGTATGACTCAACCTCTGTCTAGCAATGAGTGTATACAAAACTACAACCCAGACTACTTCATATCCCTTTTGATGGCGCAGACTCTACCTCAGATCTAAGCTTGGTTTCGTCGGACGGGATGAAGTTCTTTATTCATGAAGCTATCCTCTCCTATGTTTCGCAGTTTTTCAAAGACATGTTCACACTGCCCCAAGCTACTCCCGGAGAGTCCTCCATTTCGATGGCTGAGGATAGCAAAACCGTCGACAAAATCCTTCGTTCTGTTATCCCGTCAATGACTCTACCTTCGACAGTTTGACAGAACTTTCTCAGGTCGTTATGGTTATGATAAAAAAATTCCTCATGGATGATGTTGCTAAGAAGGCTCGGGATCAACTCCTCTCGCACACGGAATCAGAGCCGTTGCGCGTCTTCGCTATCGTCTACGCCATCCAATGGAGCCGAGAGGCCAATGATGCGGCAAATGCGGCCCTGGCGGTCGGCAGCACCATATTCTATGTATACAACATACCGGAACTTGATTTTGTTCCTGGAACAGTTCTCTACGACCTCTTCGAAGTTCAGGACAGACGTCACCAGTCTCTACAGGATTCTGCAAATCCAGAGACTTATTCGCACGCCTTCAGGACTATTTTTCTGGTCGTTGCAACATACACGATGTCCCTTCTCGTCGATTATCCGGTCTGTTGAACAAGAAGTGGTTCATTGACTACTGCGCCACTCTTGAACTGGCATTTCGACCGTGTGCGTCTTACGATACCTTGGACTTAGATCAGCCTAGAGCTCGAACACGCGCTCTTTGAACCGTCCTTGAGTGTCGCTATTGTTCTGAAGGATATGTCTCAAAGGTAATCTTTGACGTATTTATACCCGAAGGAAGGAAGGAAGTAGATTTTATTGTCATTGATCGACTGAAGAGCGATCTAAATGATTTGGTGAGGTTTCTTACCTGCGCAGAAACAAGAATGCTCACAGATCCAATCCCAGACATTCCAGCTGTAGGTGATTACCACTTTCCGATGTAAAGACTTGGCTATGCTTGACGGTGTATTTTGGCTGCTCGATTCATAGATGTCTCTTTCTGAAATCCTCACGAAGGAAGAAAGGAGCACCGACTTTTTGACTGACTGGCTTTTGGTTTTGGTTAGAGTGGTCTACTGTCTTTTGTGTTGCTTATCGCCTGCAAGTAATGCATACAAAGAATTTTAAGTGCTCAACTTTGTGTTCGACATCTCCTCGATCATTCAGTGTATTCCACTCCACCCAGATGTTATAAATCCAGGTGTCGAAAACAATCTTCCAGACAATAAAAATCGAATCAAATGCAAACATTGTGGCTCGGAGTGACGTAAGAGGTTCACCGATACCCAGGGACGCGTCACCCGCGTTCTGTGGCACCGTGGCTTCTTCCTTTTCCTCCATCATCACCTACTTAAGTGATCACGGAAGCAAATCACTTCAACTGTGCTGGCTAGGATACAGTATTACTGATAAGCGCCCTTCATTCTTATCAGTTTCGTCTGTTTCAAGGTGTACTTACAACAGATACTTTCAAAAGTGTTCAGTGCGTCTCTCAACTCTATCAGTTTCAACCTCAGAGCATTCTCTCATGTGTTTCGCAAGGAATGGACTATGATGACCAACCCCCGCCTCGGGAGTCCATAGCGTCCTATCCATTCGACAGCTCTGATGTCACCTCTGACATTGTGCTGCTGTCGTCCGATAAAATCCACTTTTACTGCCACAAAGTCATCCTCTCCCTCTCCTCCCCCTACTTTAAAGAAAAGTTCACTATACCCTCAGGGTACGTCGATGCGGCCCCCATCCTATTCATGAGCGAAGACAGCAAAGTCCTCGACAAAATCCTTCGCTTCTGCTATCCCGCCGTCGATCCCAAGTTCGAGAGTCTCTCCGAGTTTTATCAGGTCGTCACAGTTATGGTCAACAAGTTCTCCATGCGTAATGTTGCTAGACGGGCTCGGGGCGAATTGCGCAAGTATGCGAGATCTGAGCCCCTTCGGGTCTTCGCTATTGCATATGCCATGCAGTGGAACGAAGAAGCGGCGGAGGCTGCTGCATGCGTGCTCAACCGGCCTTTGTTAGCTCTCGACGATCAGGATATCCCTGAGCTCGATATTCTCCCATCACCTCGCGTCCTCTACCGTTTGTTCAAAACATATCGCACGCGGTTTGATGCCGTTCTTCAGGCAGCAAACAGGTGCGATGATGATGCCATACTCGGTGTGCTCAACGGAATTGCGTGTCCTGAGCACGACTCGTTTCCCGACCCTGAGGGCACGCCTACGAAGACGTGGTTCGTGAGGTATTGTACGTCAGTTCGGGAAACGTTGAGCCACGAGCCTTCGTTAGAGACGCTTTTCACCTGTGACGAATGGGCCCGACCGCTTGCCGAGCGTACAGCTTCTTCGTGCGGGCATTGCTCACAGCTCGACCTAGAAAGCTTGTTTCGCAATTGTATTCCCTATGTTTACTTGAGCAATATCAAAAAGGCTCTGAAGATGGTAGGCATCCGGGTGTTTGTTCCTGTCTCCTCACTGACTTCACTTTTTACAGAGATTCGAGCTGTAGCTTCTTCTGGGATTTACCGCTGGATTGATACCCTTTTCAATATGATTCAAATGACCGTGTTTCTTCCTTCTTGAGTAGGTTGGGAAACCCCTGAGCAACGCCAAGACCTTTGCTGCTCACTCTCATCCCGCTCTTCTCAGAGACTATCGCGAACTCTTTAGGTATGGAAAGGCAGCCTGCAGGACCGGTAATCACGCTAGGATTTACACGTACTATAGCAGCGTACATGAGCCTATTTTACCTCAGAGATGGTATGATATTTTCTGATTTTTTTTTTTCGGGTTGTTATTAACATTCTTCAGACATGAACGACAACTACGCTGCGGTCGTCCCTCATTCTTCTGATGATAAGTACCCCTTGTTTCGTCAGACAGAGTCGTCTTCCACACTGCCGACTTACGACCGGTCTGACCGTACAAAACAGAAGAAACTTCAAGGGTAATTTCTATTTTTTGCTTTGAACGACCAGAGCCTAGCGTAGCCTTGCTAGATAGCGTGACTTTGGAATAACTTATAGAATGTAACTATGAACGCTGACCGCCCTTTCATGATTGCCGGTTTTCAGCTAGAACGCTGTCTCTGAGGCATATTTAGGCATCCTGGCTGTTTGCAGAAATTCGCCGAGGCCGTAAGCTGACGGATTCTTGATTGGTGTCGTTATTTATAAATACAAAACACAGTACGTATGCCTTACATATCCTCTCATTCGGTGGATGGCGGTGGTCAGAAGAAAGAAAGACAAGATGAGTCAGCATATACGGCCTAGATCTGTACCACCATGACCGGATACCTTTGCTGTTTTGTACATCTCTCCTAGTCCCCATTTTACTGCCATGCGCATTGATGAACTCCCCCCAGAAACTATAGAGGAGATCTTGCTTCATGCGGATCCCACTACCATCGCCTCGCTATCCCAGTGCTCTCGCTTTTTCAACACCCTGATCAATCATGGCCCGGACCAGCACTTATGGCGGTGGCTCTACCTCATTCAGCCTCTCGATGACCCTAGGGAATGTGTATCCCTCAACGGTGACCCACAGAAGGATATTGACTGGAAGAGGGAACTCCAGAGATTCATTCGCGCCCGGACAGTGGTTAAGGACGTTAGCGTATGTCGGCCGGCTGAGCGATGTGCCATTCTGCGGACTATGATACATCTGATAGAGTACATACCGCCGCGGAAGTGGTCCTTTGTAGAGGGCGGTACATCAAAGAACCTGATTTGGATTCGGGATGTCCTCAGCGGTGGAACGTTTATCGACCCAGACACTATCACCTGGGTGTCCACTGATGCTGAAGAGATTCAATTACGCGACAAGTTGCATACGTACCTGGGGCTTACTTCTGCGGATCGTACACCGCGCGCACTAGTCGAGTCAAGGGCGTATGTGTACAGTTTTAGGAACTACTCGTGGGAGACAGATTTTGGGCCGTTCTTTGAGGATGGAAAGGTGAATTGGGAGCATCTTAGAATGGTACGACATGTACTGGCGATGCATGTACACGACGAAGAGACTACGCCTTTCCAAATGAGTTTGGAGTTTACCCAGATACAGATGGCGAGCTTGGCGGATACTAGAGACTGGGCGGGCATCGAGGGGATTTGGTGGTGTGGGTTTTGCTTTTGCGACCATTCAGATCTTACATGTATGTTTTTTCGGTTACTCTCACTCATCATGTTGGCTCAACATGTCCAATAGTATATAATTTGACGACAGTGAGTCACTTACCAGGTTGATTTACTCTATATTGACTTCCATCCAGACGGTGGATGGCTCTTTGGATGCTAGCCTCTTTGAAGATCCTGGCTTCACTGATGTCTTTCGTTCCGTGGAAGTAACCATCCGTATCTTGGAAGTCTCGCCGGATCCCAAGCACCCCAACTATCCACGTATATATTTTGGAGGTTCCATGGGACAGCATTCCATGTCCACGATGAGTGGATATGTGTATATGACGGACGACAACCAAGTCCGATGGCGTTTCGTGAGTCTCTTTCTTCGTTGTCTTGTTTGCGAATTTACGTGCTAGCTTAGCGGTCTGGAGAACAAGTAAACCCTATATGGAGTTCGGAAGGAATACAGGTGGGGGGGTTGCGGTCTCTGTATGGTGTTCTTGGAACCTGGACAACGACGTTTCATAATCCGAATGATCCAGTTGGTATGTTCTGTTTAATTTCTTGTGGAACAGTTCTGATGGTGAAGCAGGACCTTTTTGGCTTCGAAAGGCGATAGATCTGCCTCAGGAAGACTGAGTTGACCCTATACATACTCTTGTTGACCGTAAGGTACACGGGTGTCTCTAGTAATCTCAAAGCAGTTTATCGTTGTTAGTCTCATCGGTGGGATTCACATCTAGCTGAATAGCAGGTATTGGTTACGCAGCTGTAAATATGGGAGCAGGATCATCTCGTCCTACACAACTGATTAAAAATCTACCATCATTACCTCGAGGACGGGATGACTACAACTCTCTGGAATTCAAGTTCTTTGATTCAAAGTTCTGGATGTTTGTGGACCTGACAACGGATATCTATTTCTGTCAAGCCGTAGCAATGTTACCTCAACGTCTATGTATTCGCCGGGCCGTACATACCTTCAATGACCGTGAGAAAATCTTGACTGCCCTTTGCATCGTGTATTCACGGCGATAACAAGCTTGTCTTTGCACCACCACACCAAAGGCGATATCGACTCTGATACCCTGACAGCATGTCAGATCAGCCATCTCCGCCAGCAAAGCCCAAACCAGGCTCTTTACGCGACAGGATTGCGGCTTTCGAGAAGCCCTCAAATGTCTCGACACCAGGGCCTGCACCTGTTCCTCGACCGAGGCCTGGCGCAGTGTCGTGGAAACCCAGAGTACCATCTCCACCGTCGGTGCACCCTGGTGGTGACTCTTCAACTTTGGAGCGTAGGACAGGAGGGATGTCCGCCTCAGATGCGAAGGAAAGCATCGGTAAAGGTGGAAGTTTGAAGGAACGTATGGCGGCGCTCCAAGGACGAGGTGCATTTGGTGCGCCCCCGCCACCAGTTGCTCCCAAACCTGTTATCGAACGTCCCAAATGGAAGCCTCCCCCTCCTGTCGCGTCTCCTCCACCAGATGACCATCCAGAGAAGGACGACGTCACACGCAAGTCACCCGAGATTCCATCGAAATCCCCTGATTCTATTCCGGCCCAGCCGTCTCCTCCTATCGAAGGTGAGCCCGACGCGCCCGCTGTAGCCGTAGCTGTGCCAGAGCCCGAGGGACAAGCTGCAGATGAGGCTGACCCTGAGGATGAAGAGCGGCAACGACGAGCCACCATTGCAGCTAGGATGGCTCGATTGGGTGGCGCCCGCGTCGGAATGGGCCCGCCGGTATTTGGGAAGGTACCCGTCAAACCAAAGCCCAAAGCGGAACCTGTGGAAGAAGAGACGAAAGCTGTTGAAGGCGTATCGCCGCCGCCGCCTTCTGGCGATGACGGTATGTGCAATATGTGGTTTCTTTGACAATTTTTGACGTCGAATATCAAGAAGCGCTCAAGTCGGCGCCGACTTCTCCACCTCTCGGAGAAGGAGCGGGATCGAAGGCTCTGGATGTCGGTATGTGCACGTGTATCTAAATCATTTATTGTCTCTTACGAATTGGTTAGGGCAATCTGACGAGGGTAGAAGCTCTGAATCTCTCCCTACACCTCCTGATGCCGATGTATCATTCCCTCCCGTTGCTCGTACTCCCGCTTCAATGCCAGTTCCTGCTGGTCCCAGAAGGGTTGCCCCCTCCTCGTCGAAGACCCGCAAAATCACCAGCTCCACCGCCTGTCGAAGACAGGCAGAAAGATAGAGAGAGCCTCGCCAGCTTGGATATTACGTCACATCCTATCAGCGACTCAGAGAGTGTGCCTAAGGAGGTGTCACTGAGTGCTGTTGCTGAGCCGGAATTGTTCACTAAAGCTGCACGCTCGCGTACCGCGGATGAAGGGCTCATTTCTCCTCATGTTGATGAAGCTGATGTTGCGGACATCAGGGTATCTCCAGAGTCACCCTCGTATCAAGGCCGCATCGATCTACCGGAAGCGCCTACTGAATCTGGCCAGGGTCTCGAAAATATCCCTGATGTCCCTGTAGAGGAGCATATCTCTTCTGCCCCGGAGCCATCGGTCCCATCTGTCAAAGAGGAAGAGGAGGAGGATGAAGAGGCCAGACACAATCGTATCGCCGAAAGGATTGCCAAGATGGGTGGAGTCGATCCCTTTGCTCCTTCCCCACTCCAGAGGAGGTCGAGTACTACTTCGAGTGTTTCCGATGTTGTTGCGCCGCAATCGCCCACAATCCAGAGGCGCACGAGTGTTGGATCTGTTTCAAAGTCTCCGGACAGGAAGTTGAGTATTAGAAAGCCATCTATTGATGAGGTCCCGGTCGAAGAACAGTCTAGTTCCACCCCACCTCCACCGCGTCGTCGCAGTTCCCAGTTCAGCGAGAGGTCTCCAGTCTCGGGCATTGTTTCACCTCCTATTAGAACTCGCAGTGTCGATTCCGCAACATCAGGAGAGCAATTACATTCTGGTTTGAAGCGACGATCTCAGGATGGTAAATATTAAAGTTTTCCTCTCTCGTTTATCGATCGTAAAATGTGTAACAAATATTGATTTGATTCTTTTTGCTGTCTCGTAGACGCTATCATGGATGAACCAGAACCTAAATACCCTATCGGGATCACGGAAGTGCCGGAGTCGTTTGAAGAAGAGATTAGCGCGAGGGGTGCGGCTGCTGTCGAAGTGGAGAATCAAGCCGAGACGGATTTGGATACGGAACCAGTTGATGAAGATCAGGGAATATCAACCTATGATGGGAAAGCTTCGCCCGTTACTGAGGATCAGGATGAGATTAATGACGATAATGCCCGTCTGCCGCAGCAGTCCGCCTCCGGGCCTCCACCGCCATTACCTCCAAGTAGCACACGGCCGCCTATCCCGGCACCTGAGTCTGTTGCTGCTCTGCCACCACATTACCCACGAAGGCTTTCCATACAGCGCGTAGACGACAATGACGTCGTTGTTGTTTCGCCGAAACGCACATCGATTTCGCCGCCACTAGCATCCACCACAGAGGTTGAAGATGGTGCTATTTCTGTCGCGCCACCGCAGCGTGCCGTCCCTCCTCCGCCGCCTGTCGAGCATGATTCACCGATATCGCCAACATCGCCTTTGCAAATACCTCCCCCGCGATCTTTTTCTATCCTGCAGTCGCAAGCTGCGGAAGAGGATGATGAAACGACGCCTCTTCCTCATCCAGGTCCTTTCCATCGTTCCGTTCCTCCGCCGCCGCAACGGTCACCATCTCAATCAAGCGACCAATCTGAGGTAGAGACACCTTCAGCGTCTGCACACCCACATCCCCAACGTTCTATTCCTCCTGTTCCTGTACAAGAGGTGGAATCCGATCAAGAAGCAATACCGTTACCTCCGCCGCCTCCAAGGCGCCTGTCTCCTGCTTTAGAGGAGCAGCCCTTGATCATTCCTCCTCCGGTGAGACGGGAGTCGATTAAAATTCCTCCTGGTCTTGAAGTAAATCGGCGACCCCATAGCCCACCTATGCTGACTCCCACTGTTTCTGTCAGTGACCACTCTTCAGAACAAGAGATTTTGGACGAAGAAGAGGGTGGTAGGTCCAATGATTTTAATACCGATCTATCGAGCACTAATGAATTTGCGAATACATAGATCCAATTGATCCGATATTCCATAGCCCAAGCAGGCGCGCGTCGTACAACAATATTCAAGAGCAGACCGCGTCACATATACGAGAGCCTGCATCGCCGTCCGCTTCGGTAAGCTCCCATATACGAGAACCTGCGGCCACGGCGAAGATTCCGGTGCCGGCTGCAGCACCATCACCATCACCAGCACCCGCTGTTACAGAACCCGCACCGGCTGAAGAGCCTATTGAAGCGGAACCAGAACAAGAAAGACGACGGACAATTGCGGAACGGATGGCGAAACTGGGCGGGATCAAATTCGGTGCTGCGTCCATTCCAACCTCACGGCCTCCGAGGTCCCTCGAAGTTCAAGAGCATGGTGCTGAAGGAAGCTCGCAGGGAGAAGAAGAGCCACAATCCGCGGAAGAACTCGATGAAGAGGAGGAGGAACGAGCACGCAAGGAACGGATCGCTGCCAAATTAGCAAGTATGGGTGGAATGCGGATTGGAATGATGCCTTTAGGCGCTAGTGGCAAAGCACCAGTGCCGTCAGGTTCATCTCAAATACCTCCACATCCTCCAGTTCGAGCCCCTCCCATGCCTCGTGCACCACCACCGACCGAGACACAAGAGACTGATTCTGAGCAAGAGAGTCAGGCAACGTCAGACGATGTGGTCAAAGTGGAAGCAGAAGAAGAGAGCGATGCAGAAGAGGTTCAATACGAGGAAGCTGATGAAGTACCTGAGGAAATACCTCCTCCGCCTATTCCTACTCGCGAAGGCAGACGGATGTCTGTACAGCGTCAAATGTCGACAGACGTTCCGCCGGCTTCACCGCGAGTTGCAACACAATCACCGTCTCGCCCTCCTCCTCCTCCTGGTCGCCCCCCTGTGCCCATAGGGATTCCCCCACGACGAACTAGCGTCCAAACTGTGACATCCATTAAATCATCCCATGGTGATTCTAGTGTGGATCCGCATCTGACACACAAACCCCAGTATGACTTCGTCATGGTTGAAGAACCTGAGGCGCAAGATATTCCTCCAAAGCTTGTTACTCGACCTCCTCCTCCAACCGGAGCGCCTCCGCCGCCGCCGCCTTTCTCCGACAGCCTTCCTGCCCGAATGGAGCTGTCCGACAGCGTCTCGTCACAGTGGGAGCTCCCATCGATTCCGAGCTCTTCGCTCGAGTTTGGTTCCGGTGGAACCATGTCAGTGTCATGGACCGATAATGTAACAGAGACCACAACAGCTGTCCCTGCTCCTGCTCCTGCTCCTGCTCCTCCTGAGATCATTAAGCCCACAAAGAGCCAAGAGGATGCAGTTCTGACCTCAGAGGAGTTGATGGCTATCTGGGGTCGTATTGGCGTCCAAGTGTGTGAAGTGGCCACGTCGTTACATGATAAATCGAAGAGGGCGTTGATTGGCGATGGGACATATCATGGATTCATCGAAGCCGTTCTGCACGAGGTACCAGGTGCAGCACCGCCCGCCCCTCCATCGTATGGATATATCATATATATGCAATCGGGTTTCTTCGGTGCAAAAGAGGGCAGGAGAGATCATGCCTGGGGATGTTGTGTGGCTTTCTGACGCCAAGTTGAAAGGACATAAAGGTATTCAGACATACAGCCAGCATGTGGGTGTGAAGGAGCCGCTTGTTGGTATCATCAGCGAGTTCGAAGCGAAGAAGTTCAAGCTCAGAGTGTTCCAGGCAAACCAGCATGTCGGGCAACAGGTAACTCTTGCAAATCCACAGTTGGTTGTCACTTGTTAATGGTCGTTCTAGACAGTGGAGTCAGTAAGCTTACCGCTTGGAAGACTTGAAGAGCGGTGTTGTGAAGGTAGGTAAGTAGATAGAGTCAAGGTTACGTTTTCTGCTAATTCGTTCGGTTAGGTATTCCGGATTTTGGAGGCATAACCAACGAAAACAAAGTTGTATTGTCAATGTGGTTACATCACATGCATATTATAGCATTCATCATTTCTCAAAAAAGTTCGAGTCATATCCCTATCAGTTACGCAGATGTACAACGGGAAGGAGCTAAACATGGATACTATGGACGTCATTAGTTTAGGACAAAGAGGAGGACATCATATACTCACTTAGGCGGTAACAATACTCAGCTTGGATTCTATAATCATAACGCATTCAGC
>NW_026848462.1:0-74067 GCF_030435595.1 Desarmillaria tabescens
ACTACCGTATGGAAATATAACGCGAATGTGTCAAAAACCGCCAAGGGATGTGCATCTAAGAATTATATCAGCAGACAGAAGACGGATAGGATATGATCAAGCACACCTAGCTGGGCAACCTGCAACCAGCCAGCCGCTGCAATGACGGTCCCACCGACCATCTTAAAGAACGAGAGGACCTGAAACCCGACGTCGTTAGCTACCACCTCGGGGGAATGAATTCCACCACGCACAGAGATACCCATCCTCAGAGAGAAATAATAAAAGAATTTGCGTAAACGAATAAGAGCCATTGAAGCTCGAAAGAAAAGAGAGAAAAAGAAAAAGAAAGAGTCAAGAAGAAACGAAAGCACCAGAAGAAATCCAGCAGCGGCACAGAGCCGATAATCATATCCATACCGTCTGAGCTTTTATATATAAGTGTCTCGTTCATGGAAACGACAACGTTGATGATGACGACAACTGTATTTGCTAGTTCTGAAGCATTTTGGGAATTGATCGTTGGACTGATGCTTCATCAATATCTCTGATTCACGTTTCACAATTACACGAAAGTACCTGCTATTATGGCCGTAAGGAATACGATACTGATATGCGCAGGATAACGTGCTCACCTTGTCCGCCTCAGAAACTATTCCAGCCCGCCATCAACACACACACAATGAAGACTGTCGTTGTCCCCACCCGGAGTGCTTTCTCTATTCTTACCGTCCATGCGGTGCCAAGATGACGACTAGTATTGATACCCGCCTCAAGATCATAGATCTCCCGCACTTGGGTATGCGACGCCATACTCAGAAGGTCCTCCAAAAATCGGCTTCCATCAAGGTAGGGCAATGGAAGTAGATTGAAGAGATATAGTGAGAACGTAGCCATCTTGAGATACCTGTGTGATAATGATATCAGACAAGGCAGCGCAGATCTTGATGCGAATATACCCTTCCAACACGAATAGTATCGAGGGGAGCCATAGCGGGAACAAACTGAGCCGAGGCCTCAGTATTCCAAGTTGCACTGGAGGTATAGCAATGAATGTGCTGCAGTGCCTCCGCTTCATTGCTCTCACCTTGCTGCAAGATTTCTTTCTTGGGCCCACGCCACAATATGATTTCGTCGTCCTCCTGGCCAGGTAGTCGGACTGAGATACGCAGCAGCTGAGCTGATTCGGTTGGTCGGACACATATCGTGTTCCCTTCACAACTTGAGATAGAGCCGCATCGTACACTTTCTTTGGGTTTCGTTAGAAGCGGGACAGCGTCTAGACAGCCCGTATCACTATCGGTGGTAAAGCAGGAAAGCAGCGATACCGCAACTCCTTCTAAACAACATGACCTAGGACTCTCTGAGCAGTACTTTAGTATATGCTCAGTTTTCAAGTAGGAGAAAGTCATACCAAAAAAGGTGTCCTTGTCAACACACCACCCGTCTGAAGTGGCGGGCTGTGACGCAGCTGGGTAGGTACTCCAAACATCATCAGTTCCATTGACGCGCATATCGTCTAGCTGGGTAATGATAGACCCTTTGGGAAGGTATTCATCCAAAACTGTACCCTTATAAACTGATCGTCAACATCTACGTTGTGACCAACTGAGAAGATTTACACTTTCCACGTCCAAAACAACTCTACCGAGTCCTGATACATCTTCATAGGCGAACAACGTTAGTGAATAGTAGCTCAGCCGGAGCCATCCCAAGAAAACCAGAATGATCCAAAAAACGGCGTTGTGCCACGGGCCAGCGGCGATGATCCTAGCTCTTGATGCCGGATTCAGTGTCTCGAGGTATGAACCAGGAAAGGACACGAATGCAGAAGGAATGATTAGGGTTAGTGCTGTGCCAACCGAATCAATGGGGACAGATTCGCTAGGACAGAGTAAGCGACGTGAGGATGGTGCAGATTAGACGGCAAACATACAGTGCACCAGAGACTGCGTGTCCAACCTCATGAATCACTTGGGTCAAAAATATCGCAAGCAATATGGGTGTGATATGACTGAAAGGAACGGTCACACCGGGAATCTATCAACTGCATTAGATGTTGCGACAGCTGAGGAAAGATAATCACAAACTATAGCTTGGACGAAACTCCCTGATCCCCTTACATCAATACGAGAAGCCTCCTGCTTGTCCCTCTTAATGACACGGTGCACTTCTACGACGGAGTCACGAAGAAACGTTTCCGTGAAAAGATTTGCGCAGGTCCAAAGCAACAATCCTATAGCACATAACATTCCCAGGACCCCAAACGCGACCCCAGCATCATAGAAATATCCCAAAGCTCTGCTTGACCGTTGAAATCGTCTGGATACTAGTTTGCGGATGAGACTATCGTGGTATCGGTTCCAGGCCGACGATTCGATCTTCAGGTGAAAATACCGTGCAGTGACATGGGTACCGCCTCGCAGCTTCCTACTCGGCCGTGAGCTGTGCAGCTCAGTAGGCAGCAGCGAACCCTTTTCTGAGTTCAAGGAACGAACTATTGCATGAATGGCGGTCCAGAAGAGTAAGAGCAAGATGAGGGGGAGAGCTAACATGCAAATCGGACCGATGGGCCGCCTGATTTCTCCTTTCATCAGCTGCAGTCACGTCCCCCTCGTCTAGCAGCCATTTTCTGGCGAGTACCACCTTATTGACACATTTACTGAAGAAGATATATGCTTACGACTACTTTACAGAGAAAATTACGCGTCTGAACTGTTAGACGGGCCACCGGTCAACGCGTCTACCACTGCCGTTCAGCCGTTCGTACGTCGCCATGCCTCTGTTCACAGAAATCGAGAGACTCAATCATTATATAAAGCAGGACTTCTGCTACTATGGCCTCAGGATGCGTTTCCTGCCCAAAATGCAGCTCTGACGTCTTTTTCACCTCTGTGGACCAACTCAATGTCCCGGTGCTTTCCCCTGCGGTATCATCGCTGCTACGCACCAACGATTGCCCCAGCGCTTCTGATATTCACATACTCAAAGAATCAGCACAATACATTGATGATGCCCTAGGAGATGTCGAAGCGGATATCCATCGTCTATCTGACATCGTCAGTCGATTGAAGGAGAAACGGAAGCTCTTCAGAGATGCGCAAAATACGCATAAGATCATTTTATCCCCAATCCGACGCCTTCATCCTGAAATATTGGTGCAGATTTTCCTCGCCACCTATCATTACCTCGGAGAGTCCGGTGTCTACAACGTTTTCGATTCCACGTCAGGTCCTTGGCTCTTTGGTCAGGTTTGCAGCAAATGGCGGGCTATTGTTGTGTCTCATTCAAACTTGTGGTCTGCAATGCAGATTCATGCCTCATGGCACGATATAAGAACCCATCAAACCTCGGTCATACCGAGGCACGTAGCAGGATTGAAAGGTCCGATTCCGATGCTGAGCTCGGCACTGAGCCGATCCGGGCAGCATGCTCTTTCTTTCAAGTTCAGCTGTTATGATCATATGGACAAGAATATCGCGTCGATAATGACCACACTCTTCCACTTGCTATCAAGTCATTGCACACGCTGGAGGAACGTCACCCTCAGAATCTCAGTTCCTCTCGTAGTAGCTCTGTCATCAATCGGTCGCCTCCCCCTGCTAACAGATCTGGAACTGACGTTCCTCGGCGTTGGCGAAGTACCACCCTTCCATATTGACGCCTTTACCATCGCGCCTCGTCTAGCTCGAGCACAGTTCATCAATTTACCGGAAGGCGTTCATGTTCATTTCGCAAATTCCAACCTTGTCCACTTCTCCGATTGTAGGTCCCGAGGTGCCCCACTGAATGCCTATCTACTGGATATTATTCAGACGTCTCCTGACCTTGAAAGTTTTGAGGCAGCTTACCGTGGACTGCATGCGGCTAGTCCATCATCGCAAGTGCCCTCTACTCGTGTGGTAAACACTTCCTTGCGCACACTTTATGCTTGTGAAGGGGTGTTCTTAGGAAGTCTCGTGCTTCCGGCACTGGAGACCATATCAATCACACCTTTCTCAGACGAGGACCCCTGCTTTCCGAATGCACTTTCTGGTCTTCGTACTCTATTGAGTCAATCCCGCTGTTCCTTAACACAGCTTGAAATGACCGGTGTTACACCAGATCATCACCTCCTCCCTGTCCTCGAGCTTGTTCCAACGCTCACGTCATTGGCATTCACACAGAACCATGCATGGCCAAAATATTACGATGATATCTTCCAGGCGCTGATATCCCGTATGAAGGCTACAGCAGTCGATGATAATGGGAAGCCATATCACCTTCACCTTCCTCAACTGGAGAAGTTGAACTTCAGCATCATGACGGAAGCACCTCAAGATTCCAGTTTCCACTGCTTTGTCAACCATGATTTTGCAGAAATGGTCATCTCAAGATGGGACACTGATGAACCATCTTTGTCCTCCGTATCAGTGACGTTTGTTAGTCCTTTGCCCTGGAAGTTTCCTGGGCTGTTACCGGACGACATAACCAACTTGAAGCGTTGCCAGATGGAGAAGCTCGACATCGAGATATTGTCTAGAAACTTTGACGATGAAGGGGACTTTTATGTATGAAAGTTTAGTATCACCTTTACACTGAAGTAATACATTAGTTACAACTATACAGTACAACAATACACGAGCGTATATCATTCCTAATCATCGTATACGAACGAGCAGCTACAGGCAAGTGGTAAATTTTTATAGCGCATATCATACACCTAGGTTCAAGGTATTGTTGGCACCACTGCGAGGCGCAATGGAACTAATAAACAGCACCAATTCGAGATGTTCTCGCGGGAATAGTGACTATTGGAAGCATGACCGTGAAAAGTATGGCTTCATCACCACTTTGAAATACAAGGATGAAGTGTTGGAAAGGCGTTGTCGAACTATGGACAAAATCAAAAATCTCCGACATCCGGGAATGTAACAGCACAGTATCGAAAGGAGAAAATGCACATTATTAATCCACCGCCGACGTTGAGGAACCACAATCATCACGGACGCCATCAGATGCCTCCAGCCCGTCCCTTTAATGTAACAAGGTATGGGTGCCGAACGGGCGACGTCAACGCCGACCGCACCAGAAGGGGATCGTGCTCAACGAACTGCACCGTTACTTTTCGTCATGGGCGTGTATGATTGTGGAAGAATCAAAGAAAAATTTTTTTCGAGTGCCGGCTTTATACAGTTGGATGGCTCTCACGATCACGTGAAAGACAATAGCTTCGGGCCGCCACCTTAGCCTGGCAAGCCGCTTTATTAGATACTCGCGGAACTCGTATCTGTATATACGCCACCTCTGCTTGGCTTCTCTCGGGCTTCCATAGTCAACTTCTAGTCTTCACCAAGTAGTCGTGTAACCTGAAACTGAATCTTATGTGCTGAGCTCCGGCGAAGTCATCACAGCTTCACATATGACCTTGTGTCCCCGCATGTGTAAGAACTCGCAGTTCACAGGTAAGCACAAAAAGGAACTAATGTCCACGGCAATCGCGCTAGTGATGTCCTACTAACTACATGGCTTTTATACTACCGGAATATGTAGAATGTACTAGAATAAATGAGTAATATATCACTAAGATGAGTAAGCGTCCCGGTGAATATGAGGAGAACCAGCGAGAATGTTCATGCAAGCTCGCACTTCCGAATTAGGAATCCATGTTCTAACAGCATGGTCTACGGGTAATTCATCCGTGGAATGACAAGTCGTAGGACTAGCTCGAACTTAACGCCTCGCTGTCCTCATCGCTGCCACTCTCATCATCGGAACTATCCTCGTCCAAAATGTCATCTTCATCGAGCTCATCGAAATGGACGCCTGCGTCAGGGTCAGTCTCCCATTGGAACTGCGATTGATAGGATTGGCAAAAGCCCTCTAGAGCATGTTCATAGTTGATCAGCGACTCCTCGCTGATATGGTTTGATAGTTCCGCTACAAAAATTTGACCCTTGTGAGGTTCAGACGGTGTGCCAAAGGGTATGTAGAAATCCTTGTTCAGCTTGGGCGTCGTTACATCCGGGTGCCTTGAAGGGAGTCAGCGATGGTAGGAGAATAAAAACGAGCAGTATACAAGGTATTCATATGTCTCGTGATGTCCTCGGGCCCATTATGGTTTTTTGGACTTTCAGACGGAAGATCATGGCAATGAACGCAGTGGAACATGACCGTGCTCGCTGGAGCAACATATCGATAGTTAGAAGGAAGCTCTCCATGATCGAACTTGAGTACACGGCGTGGGAAGGTGGCAGTCACGTAGAAGTGGCTCTGGAATATATGTTGCGCCTCAAACCCAGTCAGTATCAGTACGCGTAGGACAAGGCACAGGCATAAACTCACCAGTTCTCTCCACCGATACAAGATAAACATCTGCGAGCTTAATTCTGGCAGTTGCTCCTTTTCGCACAAGAGACAAGCAAAACGCGACGCGTCAGCGTCCATTTCTGCTACAGTCGTCGTGGCCGGATCCAGATTCGCCATCTTCACGATACGCTGGACAATGCTCCTGAACTTGTCATTCTCTACGAGGTATTCCGTGGACCATGGTGCACGGACATGCCATGCCGGATAGTTGAGCCTGACGGTACGATCTTCAAGTGATGCGAACTTGTACACGGGACGAGCGCTGGCTTGCATACACTGATGCGAGAGCATCTGAGGATAGAAGAGAGGCATGACAAAAAACGTTTGGCTAGCACTTTGCCCTCTATGCCTACGTGCTGTGTCAGGGAACTCGCTACATCGGTGACAGATCACTACATTGCAAGCCAGTTGCAACTGATGAACTGTTTCGTCCCTTGTGCGCTTTGGATTAGGCTGGAGGAGTAATTTGGTTAGTTTCCTCTTAATCCGGCCTCTCCATTGCCTGCAGAGTTCCGGAAGTTGGGGAATGACCCCGGAAAAGCTTTCTTCATTGACTTCAGTGTCGGACGGGAGGTCTAGGATCTCTTTGATAGGAAGAAATTGACAGAAATCAGCCACGGAAGGGAAGAAGGTCGTTACGGGGTAATGGGCGCGGTCGTTCTTATATTGTTGAAGGATAGACACAGCGATTGGCTTGCGAGAGTTAACCAGCTTTTCATGTTCCACGGCCAGGCGATTAGCTCGCCTTAGCTCTGCCCAACTGACTAGTTCGTCCCGTATTTTAGACCATCCTGAAATAAGTATTACTTTTAGGTTCCAAAAGCTCACATGTACAACCCACCTCTTTCAGTTAATGGGGCATTCTTCTTGACCAGGGGATGACTAGCGAGGGGGTCAAGGTATGGGTGGGTTCCTTTTAGGTCTTCTTCGTAACCGAGTTCCTTGAGTTTATCATGTATCCTACAGGTGCGATTTAGCCCAGAACGAGTCAACAAGAACATGAAGTTACGCTTGTAGTCTGTCTTTCTTCCCTTGATGGATTTCGCGATAGCGCTCGTTTGCCCGTTGGAGGTTCCAAGTATGACAGATACGTGAATGCTGTCGATTTGTAAGAGGCTCCGAATTTTAGAAGATGAAATGCGACAAACCGTGAAATTAGCAGACACGAACGCAGTCTGATTCTTGATAAATTCGCTCCGTTCCCTTGAGGTATCAAATGACAGTAGTTTTGCGCACATAACATCATAATCGCGACGCAATGACCACCAGTCCCAGTCTTTAGGACTTGTATGATCGCCGCGACGATAGCCTACATTAATCTTGATGAGCGGCTAAGTATAAGCAGTAAAGCATAGGTACCGGTGCGATGAGTAGGTATGAGCTTGGTTACATCTGCGACAGAAACATGCGCTGAGGGCGGCTTGGCCTGGAGTTCAAACGTTTTGATCTTTATCAATCTGTGCCATATCAGACACGATGAACAGTGGCATCATTTTTTCTTTATGCATACCTCTCAGAAGCACAAGGAGGACAGACGCGAGTCATAAGGTACATGTCCGCATTGCGGACAGTTCTGGTGCAGTACTGGATGAAATTTTTAGTAATTTGAACGGCTGGTCGGGAAGAGGATCCTACGTGACACTCTGCCATGAACGCGAGATTTACCCACGCAGGTTCCGACATGCCTAGAAACGGACCTGGAAATCCAGGAAGATTCTGACGGGCAGCCTTCCAAGCGCCTATGGATGACTTGCTCATGAGAACCTTCCGGAAGTCTTTGTTAAGACGTGAAAGGTGAAGGAGGTCTAGTGGTAAAAGAAAACTGAAGATCTGAATATATGACTATCAGAAAGCAGAAGACGTGAATAATCTCATGGCGCACCTCAAGGATAATGTCCAGTGGTAGTTCCAATAGTGCCGACAGTTTTCCTCTCGTCCTGCGGCTCCCCTTGGATTTGACGAGTTGAGAAGGTCCTGGGATGCTCGCAGACTCATTGTTCGCGGTGGAAGCGGCCAAAGTTCTGCGTTTCTTACGACTCGACATAGTGGTGGTGGTAAGGTGGTAACAGGTCCAAGATGAAACAATAATAGATACACAAGCACTCTGGATCCGGCCCGGCATGTTTCCTTAACGCCATGAATTCACTTCATTTTTCGCGTCCTCCTCTCAATTTTGTAGACTCTTTCAGGACCTACGATGGCCGTAAACAAGTGCCAGTCAAAATGCGATTATGTCAAAATGCTAGTGATTTGTCCATGACCTCACCTTCTCTTGTCTAGAAGCTCGTCGGAATTGGTGAATTGATCCTGTTCCGTCCTCAATAAATACACAAGGCACTTTTCAATAGCCAACGACAACACTGGCATATAAAGACATAAACATTTGAATGGTATCCATTCACATGATGTCAGCATTAGAACTAGATATTTCCTTCATTTACACATTTAAGACAGTTCAGGGTTGTTCTCAGCGAAATACTCGTGGCTATCGGCGTTGAATATGGCTTCATCTGGGTTGCTCTCAGCGAGGGACTGGGCACCAGACTGGCCATAGACGTAGTCGTCAGTACCAGCGATGATGGTGAAGTGAGAGGATTCATGGATTAGAGTTCCGCCCTAGAACAGATTAGCTGAAGCAAAGGAAGATACTTAAATGCATACCATAGAATCGGTGCCAGTGGTGGGAGCATCCCAGAAGGCGCCGCAGAGATAGATGGTACCAAAGCTATCGATAACTTATGATAACTATTCACGATTGTAGACATACGGCGACTTACGAATCGGAGTACACATAGGCATAGGTGTCAGTATCGGTGCAACTACAATCGTACGTGTAGTCGGCGTAAGGGTGATCGAGCATGTTGGAGAAGTGGCTGAGGACCTCTGTGTGGCGGGACGAATTGTATTCACCAAACCATGTCGTGTAGCGAGTGGTCGAGGAAGTGTTCTCGTCGAGGTATCTATATAAATGGTTCAAGTATGAATCAGTAAACTATGCGAGAAGGCGTACGCTTGGGCATTTTCGGCATACGTCTGAGCAGCAGCAGCGGCAGTAACGAGTGTGCTCTGCTCGGAAGTGGAGCAGCTGTTATAAGCAATCCTCTTATCTAGTTCACGGCGGGCAACGGCCAGGGTCCCAGAGAGCTTAGCACTGTGTTTCTGGGCGGTCTCAGCGTTGATGGTCCTAAGTTCGTTGGTATCGGCATCGATGTAGTAGAACAACGTGGACGGCGCAATGGTGTAAGAGGTCTCTCCGGATCCAGTAAAATTGTACGCGTTGGCCACTAAAATGTAATTAGCTCGCCGCTATGATTCCTGGAACTACAACTGCGCACATGAATGATCGACAGTGACGGATTCACCCGGAGAAAGAACGGTGAAAGACTGTTCTCGGTTCTTTTTCACGACGGACAAAGGATTGTACTTGACCTTCATACCGACGAAAGACGGAGAACCTGAGGCGCTGTTGATAGCGAAGGTGTTGGTTGAAAAGGTCGGCGACAAGATACTAGAAGGGTCGTTGAGAATCTTCATGGTCGTATTACCAGTGTTGGTGAGGGTGGCTGAAACGGAAAGGTTCTCAACATCAACCACAGAATCAGCACCTGTGGTGACGGTCAGCACTATCGAAGACAAGTGATTGAAAAACCAGTACCGGATAGGGAAAGAGACAGTCCTGGAGCAGCTGAGACGACAGCCGCTGAGAGACAGAAGGCATACAAGAAAGAACGAAGAGATGGAGTGAACATGGCGATAAGGTAGACCTGCAGTGACTGTTGTAGTCTTGACCCATCTTTTATACGCTTCAGTTGTCAACAACTACGCCCATTCCGACCAGATGCCATCCGCTAAAAAACTTCTAGTCAATGATAGGGACCCGTACACGCGACCTGTTGTCAAGGAACGATGCCAAGTCAACGGAGGCTTAGATCCCGGAGGATTGTCGATACCATCATCCTTGAATATCCTTTAATGAGTGCACACAAGCCGGCGTCCGCGATGATTCGCACACCACATGTCTTGACGCCTCAAACGGAGATGAACATATACTGTTTAGAAGATTCTGCATTATTTGTAAATGAAAAGAGATACCGACACATGTGCACTAGAATCGCAAGGAGAACTCGGACATGTCCTGTATTAAGTATGAATAAATGTCAAGCGAGGTTTACATGTGGATGGGTTGAGGCATACCAGAACATACAGCATACATTCTCTATTGGCCTGTAGAAATCCTCATGACAATGTCCAAAGTTACACCGAGGCTCTTCAAACGTTTCTCATTCCCGCCTGTGAATTCAGAATGATCTGACGTCGAGAGAAAGTCCATGGTGAAAAAACTCAAACGGGGTCTCCAGTTATAGTACGGAGACGGTCGTTACGTTTCTGTTCAGGAGCATCGACGACTAATAAACTACTTCATTCCAGTATTCGGATGGGTACAAGGCGGCCAAGACAACGAGTACCATCAGCAACGCATTCCGAAGCGAAATCGTTGGTGCAGGTCGAGCAGCGCGCCCCTACCGGATGAGGTAATGCGCACCGGCTAGAGCAGGCAGTGAGAAAAATTCCGGTTTATTGTCAGAGAGTCTCGTACTGGTACATGGTGGTCGAAGAGTAAGACGGAATCCTGGGAAAATTATATATTACGTATAACGGGAGGCAATCGCGCTGCGCTTCCCGATTTGTCTCTCGACGACGACGTCCAATTACCACCGATGTTCAACGGCACCGAGCCAGGAGGGCCGCCGCCTGGAAGCCCTCCTACCAGTAAGCGAGCCGTACCATACGATGCATACAAGAAATTTACGGCGATATTGTAGTGAAGTACGAGGGCCCTGGTTCACCACGCACTACTTTCCGGTTCTATATGATTGTATGTTTCATATTCTGTATTGTCGGACCCGGTGGCCTCTGTATTTTGCCCAAGAACGAAACTGAAAGGTACTAGTTGCTGGTATCATATTCTATGATAGTCAGAACTCATGGTCGTGCGCCAGGTTCTCTCCTCACGAGGCCCACACTCACCCGGCATTCTTTGGATGGATCCTGCCCACCATACGGACGTCAGAGTTCACAGTACTGCAGATAGTCGGTCTGGATGCAGCTGTGGTGCGTGGTCATTCAGTGTTTTCGGTTCATCCCAGTTCTTGACTTCTTTCCTAAAAGCTCCTCAACTTCGACAAAATGTCCTTCTATCTCTTCTCCATATGCTCCTTATTCGCAATCGGCAATTCTCATGCCCATCAATTGGAAGGTGTGTTTCGTATGTACCTCACCGTATTCCAGCTAATCGCCTGCCAGCATAACAAAGATCTGGGGGATGCTGAGATTGGCCTGATGAAGGCGAGGATTGGTCAGGCGATGACTACAATAACGATTGGCCCTTCTCTTTTACGCACTCGTTCGCTACGACATTCATGCCCACTTTCCTACGCAGCCGGGGAGCGATTGGCTCGACCTCCTGACCGATGCAAGTACTTATCTCATCGATACACCCTCGTCTTCACTCTACCTCTCACGCTTCTCGCGCTTTATCTTACGGTACAAGAACTATCGCCGTTTCACATCCGTTTCGCGGCAACTCTTCTCGTTGGAGCTGGTGCATTCCATACCTGCGCGTACAGTCATGATTACGAACCTCCCGTCACATCTCCAGGGGGAACGCGCTCTAGCAGAATACTTCGAAAACATGTCCTCGCGGTCGAGAGCGTGACGGTCTGTCCGCGAGGTTGGTGCTCTCAAGAAACTTTTGGATAAGCGAACTGCTGCGCTCTTGGCCCTGGAGGAGAGCATGGGCGGCTTATGTTGGAAATCCTAGCTCCGTCGAAGCCTATGATCCGGAGGAAACTGTGATGCCTCTGGTTGATGTTGATGTCGAAGCACCTCAAGCACATCCCGACACGGCTTGTCGTTCCTCACCCGAAACGTCCAACGCTTCGTTTAGGCTGGTTTAAGCCCAAGGTGGATGCATTGGAATACCTGGAGACGCGTTTCAAGGAGCTTGACGAACAGGTGAAGAAGAAACGGCGAACTGGTAGGTTCAAAGCCACCCAAGCTGCCTTTGTGACATTCGAGAAAATGTCTAGTGCAGTGAGTGCATTTTCAAACTCTCGGCGGCGAAGATCCGATAGGCAGGCTCTCCGTTTCAATCACAATGTTCGCGTGAATATTTGCGAGTTGTCCATCACGCGACAACTTGAAAATATTGCATACGAACACTTGAAATGGATCGCCAGCACATTGGGTTTGCGCCGCATATGTTCTAGCAAAGATGTTAATGCCGTTTCAAGCAAGTAGCCCTGCAGGTCGTCCATGCAAATAATCCATGGCAGTGTACGACGTATGCTGCTCCCGAGCCGCGTGATATTGTCTGGTCAAACATGACGCCATCTCAGGCTCACATACGGACGAGAGATGCCCTGGTGTTAGGCGCCTTAGCTCTATTGTTCTTCTTCTGGTTCTTCCCTATCACGGCACTTGCTAGTCTTCTCAGTTACGACGAAATCAAGAGGACTTTACCTTGGTTAGGCAGGCTTATTGATAGCAATGCTAAGGTGCAGGCTGTGGTACAAAACTCACTGCCGTCTGTTGCTATGATCACTCTGAATGCATTGCTACCTTTCCTGCTGGAAGGTATGTCATTGTTTTGTTAATCGTGTCGACCGTAACTTATCCTCCTTAGGGTTGACTTACCTACAGGGCTATCGCGCTCGAAGTTGGATCGAATACTCGCTGTTGAAAAAGTACTCCTACCTGCTTTTTCATACCACAAATCTAACGGAAGTTACCCAGATACTTCCTCTTTCTTCTGATCAACGTGGTGTTCATCTTCCTCCTTGCGACGACATATTGGCAACTCGTTCGAGATCTAGCCAATTACCCAGCGAAGATTCCAGAGAAATTGGCAAAAGCCCTTCAGTCGGGCAAAGCTCGGAATTTCTTCCTTTCTTATGTTATTCTACAAGGTACTTTGGATTTTTCTTCAGTCGTTCATAGTCTTGACATCCTCAAGGCCTGGGTATAATGCCGTTGCAGCTCCTAAATCTCGGTATAATTGTACCTCGATTTATTTTACGACTATTTGTTACGCGAACTCCGCGTGGTGGGTGCTTCTGGCATGTCTATCCTCATGCTTCTAATAATCCCGTAGATTTTGCGGAGCTAAATGCCCCTCCTATGATCAACTACGGCGTAGTCTATCCCCAGGCTATACTCATCTTCACTATTACGATTCTCTACAGTGTTGTACAGCCGCTTATCGTCATTTTCGGATCTGTGTACTTCGGCGTTGCCTATGTTGTTTACAAGTACAAGCTCTTGTTTGGTATGTTTCTAACCATTTCGATCATCGGCCCTGCTGACTTCTCATATGCAGTGTTCTACAAACCCTACGAGTCCCAGGGGCAGGCTTGGCCATTGACCTTCGTACGCCTGATATGGGGTGTTGTGATATTCTTGGTCTTCATGACTGGCTTCTTCATTCTTTCTAAGTCATTCGTAATGGCGTCCCTGCTCACGCCTTTGCTGGTGGGAACAGTTGTATGGTCTTGGTGGGTTGACAAGTCACTGAAGCCGTTGAGCGAGTTCGTGAGTCTGAGCTCTGTGTATGAGGTTGAGAGGGGGGAAGAGACAGCAGATGTAGTGAGATTAAGAGCAGGCCACCCGGTTACATGGTCGCAGAGGTTTGTCGTTTACTTGGTTTTACTGCATCGTGCTCATGACGTCGTATCATTTTTAGCAATTTGAATCGGAGGAGGTATGCCCAGAATGACGATACGTTGTATGTTGCGCCTGAAGACGAGCGAACGGATTATGTACGTTATCTTCGTACATTTCAATCGGACACTGTACTGACCGTCTCGTAAAGTCACAACCGCCAATGGCTAACTGGTACAGCGGTGTTCTAAAGTAAGCCGGTTTCCGGACTATCCTTGCTCTCTCCTAAACAATGTTTTATAGCACTGGCAAACGACGGTACGGGCATCCGGCACTCAATGGTGTTCTCCCCGAACCTTGGCTACCTCTCAAGAAGGGTCAAACGCTTGTCAACGGCGATCGGAGTATTACCCATCGACAAAGCCGGGATTCAAACCAAGCTGTTGTTCTGACGCTGCGCAAAAAACCGAGCAAAGTACGGCGCACAAAAGCATCCAACCCTCCCACGGAAGAGCCTTATGTCGATGGTGTGCCAGGACCGTCAGATTCGGGTGTATCGAGCAACCGCTGGGAGGATACACAGGCGCCTCCTGCGCGACGCGTGCAAACGGAGCCAGTGCCACTCTCACATCGGTTGAGCTATGATCAGGCCTCGGGGGTTATCATGCTGCCGGATGACGACCATTGGATGGGAGATGAGATTGACAGTGATGAGGAGGACTATGGGGCGGTCACTGGGGATAGTACACCCCCCGGGGCTACGAGCGAGACGGTGGCAAGGAGCCAGCCGGTACCGATGAGTCCAGGACGTTCAAGGTACGGCACGTACTTCCACCATCCAGAGCGGAGGAGGCAGCCAATACCTGGTGCTTTCCCGAGGTCGTAGGTGGTATCTTATTTCAAATTTGTATGCATGGATGGAAGGGTTGGACTGCCTTAGTACTAATTATTTTGATACCCTCGTCATACACATACTACGAGTATAATTTCATACATGAAACAAATGCTAGGAAGCACATAAGGACTATGTGTCGAAGCAATAAATGTATCTAAGTCACGAATCACGATGTAATGACTTCGAAGAGGCATCGGGGATGTTCTGTCTTCGACGCGAATGTACGAAGCTTACGGTACGGCTTGAAAGAAGGATGGATATGTATCAATTACTTCGAGTACACAAAGGGGAATCATGACAATGTCGTATATGTGCAAGGCCAGGAAGGGGGTCCTACTGGCTAAGGATAGTGCGTACAAAGGACTCATAGTTTACATTTCCATCCCTATTCGTCTGTGAGCCAAAGTAACGAATAAAGTTGGACAAGGAAAACACGTACGCTCCAATTTGTACACCCTTCAACAGCTCATCCACCTCTTCATCTGTCATTTTCTCTCCTAACTGCGTGAGGACATACCGCAGCTCACCCGCGCCGATGAAGCCATTGTGCTCTTTATCAAAGACCTGGAAACCGCGAATGAATTCCTCTGCAGGATCATCCTAATCAGCCAGAGCATATTCTAGCCGAACACTCGCAACTCACCCGGTGTACCAGCCGGCTTGAAACCGTCAGGACGGTTCAAGATAGTCAAAAATGTCTTGTAGTCGACTGTTGGTAAATGCTGGTCAGCGAAGCTGAATAATAGACAGGAGGATTGCCACACCATCTCGGGGCGCTGATGCTACGATCTCGGCAACCTCAGCCTGCGTAGGATTCTGTCCAAGTGCCCTGAGAAGGTCACCCAGCGTCTCCCTTGGTACGGCGCCCTTGCCTCGCTTGTCAAACAGCGCGAATGCCTCCTTGTATTCTGAAGAACGTTGGCGGCCTGAGTATTAGAAACAAGATGATTTGCTGACCTGCGTTGTCGCTCTAAGCAGTAAAGATTGATTAGCTACGCGGCAGAGTACAAGGACAAAGGACGTACCATGATGTGTTCGTCGAAAGGAAAGGATGGATATGGTCGGTTGGAAACCGTAGAATGCTTTGTTTGGAACCCACGCCATAAGAGGCGATCAACGATCGGGACACGGACCGATGTACCAGACGCGCGTCATTCTTGCCTTTGTACCATGGTGATTATCGTCTCATCGTAGCCGTGAACCAACCGTTCACCTTTTCTTTTCAGGATGTAGACCCTCTACAAGACACTGTGCCATCTCGCTATGCGATCGAATCCGATGAAGAAGATGAATTTAATCCTCTACAACTCTGCCCATCGCAGGACGTCTCAGAACCTGTGAGCATCAAGATGGTTGGCAGTGTATCGACGGCCGGAAAGCTCATCGTTGCTTCTGGAGATGCGGGAAGGATTTGGGCACGTGGAGCCAATCTGGGAGAGCAGACAGGCGCTGTTTACGTGAATGATATCTCAGTGCGTTCAAATTTCATCTCCGTCCGGTCTGAAAATAACGGTACTTAGATGGGCCTCTGTTTCAATCCAAAATGGACAAGTGCTACAATAATCATATCAGAAGTCACGACTAGATTGCCAATATGGGCGATGAACGAATACGGGAAGCAAATCCTCGAAACGCTCAGGCCTTCAAGGTGGGAATTGACTCTCGCCTTACT
The DNA here is from genome assembly GCF_030435595.1 of Desarmillaria tabescens. Taxonomy (NCBI): domain Eukaryota; kingdom Fungi; phylum Basidiomycota; class Agaricomycetes; order Agaricales; family Physalacriaceae; genus Desarmillaria; species Desarmillaria tabescens. The sequence continues at coordinate 16,554 of NW_026848462.1, forward strand.
TCATCCAGTATAACCGAAATTTCAGGGTTTCCTTGTTGGACATATATCCTGTGCCTTCATATATAACTTCCGAGCCGCTGACTTTCCAAAATGCGCCCATTCGGTACCTCTCCACTACTAACGTGGATCCTGTCATTGCACGTATACATTTTTACAGGCTATTCGATTTGCTCATTGGAATATACAGGCTGAGCATGCAGCAAAGTTCTCTCCGCCCAATCTCATCTCCTCTACCTCAGCTGCCTTCATGGCAAACCTGTCAATCTCCAAAGTCCAAGGCGTCTTGCTTGTTCTGCCCTACCCACGGATACCTGCTCCAGCGCCCAGAAAGCTCTCTCCGTCAAATATCGAGCAGCTTTCAGATGACTTTGCACCCTGGAACGAGGACACCATGTCTACTGCACAGACCTTGCTGTTCAAGGCTATCGATGAGAAAGCCCCAGACGCATGGGTAAACAAGTCTTCGAAGGGAACCACCATTCACACTACCAAAAGACAGAAAGGCGACATCGGCGAAGGGGGGATGTACATCTAATTGTATGCAATATGTTGTACTCGGTTTGTACAAATGACCGATGTTCCTGTTTGATCAGCTGTCGAACGGAAAGTCAAATATGCTCTGCAATAGTAACAGCAGGAATGATGCGACAGAGATCGGACAGCGTTTACCTGCACAGGATCATTGGATATCACCACCAGGCACAATATCGTCTTAAATCACGAAGCAGGCTTCCAAGAGCCCTGAAGAGTGGGTTTCCTTCACAGGAATAGCCGCTAGGGTCGGCTGGAACTACAAATACGCTTGTAATGTGCCATTGTGGCCAAGAAGTAGAAGAGAAATCATCTTGATTCGCGGGTGCAGTAGCAGTTGTGAAACGGAGGCATAGTCACTAATCTACTTCAGGTCACCAATTTCAGGTCATCCATCCAGAAACTGCTTAGCTTTTGAACTCCTCGCTCGTTTCTTTGTTGATTTCATGTTCCGGTAAGTTGACCATAATGCTGATCCCTTGTTTCGTTCTCTCATCCAAAATTGATGTTGGGGCTTCTTCATCAGGGATGATGTAGAGGAGTCAGCCACCACTCGTAGCCGACTTGAATCGAAAAGAAGCCTGCCGGTACAGCATACAGCAGGATACAGCCCTTTGACCTAACACGAATGATATTCCTAGCATGTGCCCGTTCACATGAAGAGATTTGACGCGATGGCGGATAACTCGGTTTCTGTCGGTAACGAACCCGTGGAAAGTCATTTCTCAAAGGTATTTCCATATGCCAAGGCCGGTGCTAGGGCTGAATTCTATCATTCGCATTCGAAATCTGGACATTCTCGTCATGTACAATATGTGTCAGCGCGAGAGATGTGTGGTGAGCTCTCGTCGCTACTTCTGAACTGTTTTTTTGAGTTGTTCCGTACTAGTGCAATGCCGTACAACCGCGCAATGTCCAACGTTCGGGTGAGATTGAACACACAGAGAGACTATGCTTCGCTGGCAAGATAGTCCTCTTCCTTTCTAAACTTCTGCGACAACTATTCCCTTTTTGTTAAAAATGGATCGCGATGATCAACGATCTTCGTGGCATTTTTGAACCACCCAGACCCAGTCATTGTATACCACGGTACTATTCATATGCATTCTACCGCATCTGCTCTTCCTGTGCTTGTGAAGTCATCTCGACCGTCAGCTGTAACTGATGTCACGCTAAAGAACTTCACAGCCGGGCGTTACAGCTTATGTCCACCTATAGGTAAGTTCAGCGCTTAGATCTTGCATAAATACAGCGTCTGAAGACCTTAGTCATTCAGGTTTCCACTGCACACAAAACATCCCGCGAGATAATCATATTCTCTATCTACGCTACTCTCACTCTATATCTTCCCTAACACATCACTATGCTTTCCTCTCAAGCACCAGGATACGCCAAGACCCGCCGCGATGCCCGAGATATTCCGCAACGGGACAACTGTGCCCACGATGCGGTCCCGTCCCAACGTCGGAATCCACAACCAGGCGCCCCAGTCGAGGCACCTCTTATCGATCAGCCGCGACAGCCCTACCCTCCCTACACACAATACAATCACAATTATGCGGGTCCACCCCCCTCCTACCACACCAATCCATCTGTCACATCCCTTAAAACTCCTCATCGCAAATCCCATACTGCCTATCCGACTCCACCAGATAGCCCCGAGTATACGACCTACTTGAAAGTAGATCAAACTGAGCCAGAGCGTGCGGCCTCTCTCACGTTCGATGATGTTACCAGTCAGCCGCCCCAGCGTATGGAGTCCACCCGTTCTGTCCAGACAGTTTCCACAATACGCCTTGAGGATCTTGGTATTCTCCATCCCCCACCTGGTCCCGATTCTCCTCGCCGTCATGCCTTAGTGTACGACGAAGCCGCGTATCCTACCTCCTTTTCTCCGGGTCGAAGTCCTGGAGCTGAGCTGGCTAGAATCCTAGCCGCTGAAAGTGTCACGACTCTTCCGCACTATGCTTCAATGGCACCATCTGACAGCGACCTTGCCGTTTACGAATGCAGTGGTAGCGATGTTGTCGCTGATCTTGACACTGCCCGAAACACAGCAGCAGACCTGTGGAAACGGACTATCGTATGTTCCAAATGTAATGGAACAGCTGTGTGCGGAGGAAATCAGGTAAACGCTATTTGAACTGTATTCTGCGTTAGCGACGTTAATCGCATACTTGTCTAGATACCCAAATTCTCTATCAAAGACGTCGATTTGAAGGCTACCGATACCTCTCCTTGTCCTTCGCTCGACGTGGTTCTCGTACGTTGCTGCTGGAACTGCGGTACCTATTGCCGTGGATGTCATAGAGGTCCTCAGTGTCTCTCTCCTAAGAACTGTAAGCGGCGTCGTTCTGTTGCTTCCTACGAGATCATCGCATCCATGGAAGAGGAAATCATCCACTCTGGGGGAATCTTTAAGTTCCTGACCAATATTCGTGCTTGGGAGACCCTCCACAAGGCTTTCAAGGCGCTGACGTTCTACTATGAATGTAGCTCCAAAGACAACAGCCAGTGGTATTGCGACAATCTGCTACGCCTGTCCTTGCTTCCGAGAGTCATTCAGTCTGTTTTAGAGTATCGTCAACTGAGCAATTGGCTTGGATCTCAGCACAAGCCGAATCTCTATACAGCAGTTTTTGGCTTCTTGGAGCTCTTATTGCTCAGACAGGAGGACAAGGAGCTATTCAATGAGCGGTGGTTCCGCATCAAGGACAACAGCGGTGGACTGAGGAACTGGATAGAACATGGAGGGACGATTGAATTCGAGCGGGGGGAGGATGGGGGGGTGATCAGAATTCCCTCATTCCAGGAACTCCTCCGCGAGCTCCGGAATGGACCGTGGTGGAAAGAGCTAACTAACTATACGAAGAACACGTCTCCGGACCGAGTTGGCGCTTCATATGCTCGTGATTGGCTCGTGAAGGTGGATGGCATGTTGAAGTGAGTCACTATCGCTTCTCATGACTCGAATACGGCACGTGTGGATTTCCTTTCTTTTTTAGTGTATCGCGTACCTATCGAAGCCATTCTTCTTCTATCTGATTCTAACTGTATCGATACTGTGTTTCTTATATGCCTCATCCCATTTTATACATCTTAGTAGTAATGATAATCGTGTACAATGTCACATCCATCGAATATGTCACTCCAGGAATAGGTACTCAAGAAGCACGAGCGCCATGTGTTCTTGTCCTGTCTTTGTTCGCTCACCTCGGGTACCAGTGATGGCAGACGAACAAAGGCTCAGGGGTTCATTTTTATACTCGAGACCTGGGGCATTGATGCAAGAAACCCTTTGCTTCTTACGCCCACCTCGCAATACCGATACAGTGTAATGTCTCTTCAAGCTCAAACCTTTATCAGTGTGCACTGACTCGTATACCGATCACTACAGACAACGGTCTCAATATGTCCAGGGCTCTGGTTAGAGAAGAAACGTTCGATAGAGAGATGTCACTCCCTGAGTCGCAACAGGTCCTGTTCAACGACCTGCACGCATGCCGAGCTCAGTCATTCATCAGAGATGAGGAAAACCGTCAACTGGTGCAAGTATTAGGATTGTCGTCGAGCAGTGCGCGCTGCAAAAGGTTAACAGGAGGGTTCAGATGGATGATTTACGCTTCCTTCATTTTCTTTACATGTGCGGCTGCATGGTCAATCGCAACATGGAACCCACGTTCCGAGCCTGGGTCGTTCTGATGCAAAATCGAAGGGTTGGTGGACAATCATAAGCTCAGAGACCTTGGTCCATGTGTGGTGTCGGTATTGGATTTTTTTAGGGCCGTCGAGCCCTTTTGGGAACAGTTGAGCCAAATCCTTGAAGTGGCTCGTTTCATCGCACGGATATATTTCGAAGCTCAAGACGATTGACTGCCGAGGCAAGTACTTCCACTATACACTGTCTTAAAAGTACGAAATGATTACATCTTGTTTCAGTGCGAAGTCAGAAAACATTATTTCATATGTGTTGATATTATAATACATCTGCCACCCAGCGCTGTATATTTAGAGATTTACTGTACAACGAGAGTTAGTACTAGTGCTTATTCATGCCTTGTTTGTTTAGTGGGCTACATCTTTGAGCAGTCCTCAAAGGGAGGAAACAAATGTTTTCGAAATTGTAAGAAGACTCAAGTGAATGATTAGAGGGGCATATTATTCTGGGCTAATAAAATAGGACGCGAAGGTTGATATCATGTGATCGTGATTTTGCGGTAAAAATGCATTAGGAGCCCTGCTCAAAGACACTGGTTAATCGGCATAAGTAACGCTATCACAGGGAAGTGCGAGTTCATGGAGACGCGTCAACGTCTATGAGACAAGAGTGTCAGCACATATTTACCCAACACTAGTATCCACTGATGAGGTCAAGACAGTGCATAGACAACCAATATTTTGCGGGTTTGAATATCTGAGCTATCCCGAGGGTGATACGAGTGAGGTAGATCTATCAAGCAGGCATACACATCGCCGGTTGACAAGATAACAAGAGTACCAGGAAGAATCGGAAAGCCGGTTGTATCTGATTTGAGACACATCAAGACGCATCTCACATGTCCTTGAATGCATATGTGGTAACTACAAAGCGGAAAATACGTGCTTGATGACTTGACCGTACGATGTCAGTCTGCCTCGATAGTTCTGCGAAAGAGTGTTGAATTTCAATTGAATTTCCTTGATTAGGGAGTCGGGGTCCGGTCCGGAAGGCCGAGGTGGGCAATTTTCCTCTGCGTCATCATCTTTTACTCGCCCGTTCCTCCACTTTCCAATTTTTCTGATTCAGACAGGCGTTTAAATCAAAGCTACATCCAGGGGTCCCAAATAGAATAAAGAAACAGACGGTGCCAATGCTATTGCCGTCTGTAGGTGTCAAACAGAAATTTTCCAATCGTTTATTTTGGGCAACACGGATTCAATGGCGAACGGTCGATGGCGGATGAGTACTGAGTGGACATGGATTGGTGCCTAATTAGTTGAAGAATACTTTCCTTCGATGTCCGAGTCGCGTGTCGAAATACCGGTCTGTACATTCATGTATTCATCCTTTCGTATTCGATGCTATACGGTTCACGGACTGACACAGAATATTAGACTGCAAGAATTGAAGCATTAACAGGTTTCTCCTTGTCGATATGTATACCAGCGGAAATAGCAAACTCCACGCACACATATATGCGGCTATATGCGTGTCCGGCGTTAAATCTCATCACTACAATGCGTCCGGGAGTCCCAGCATCGTTTGGGTTTTTGAGGGGATTCTGGTTTGTCGTGGGAGGGTCTTTCTTGCCAGTTTTCGGGTCAAGAGTAGTTTTGGAGAGATTCTCCGGTCTCGAACTGGCTTCAATGTTTACCTTTTCGTCACGACGATCAAAAAGGTATCAAGCTGGTGGTCCTATGGTGCACCCAATGTTCATTTCTGCATGAACCAACGCTTTGGAACAGATGCACTTATACATGCTCGAGGCTAACCTCGTGGTCGTTCCTGTGCAGTTCTATGTTACAAAAGACAATTCGCACAGCATAATGGACAGAAACTTGAAAGTGCATTCCGGTTCAAGCACTGTACGACGCTCCGAGTCTTGATCTTAAGAGCCCTCTTCTGCTTCTAAAATCAGGCGGCATTGTTAGCGCAATGTTCGGAAACAAGATATCTATGGCTGCACCTCTGATGTTACAGTTTACTGTCCTTTGTTGCGAAATTCTGGCCTCTTAGTGACCGGCCGAGCCTCTCGAGGCCTGCAGCGCTTCGCCAACTGCTTCATCCCTTTCGTGGCCTACCATTTCTACGGACTTTACAATATGCGTTGATAAGCAAGGTCTAGGACTTGACACACATTTTCTCTGCGGGCCTGCCGGATAACTTATGGCTCAGCATACAGTGGTTTGATGGTATCGAAAGCACCTCTGGTCTGTCTATTTCCGATCGGACCATTTTACCAAGACCCCCGACGGTGGAGAAATTGGTTTACTCCGGTCTATGCTTCAGACCTTTCTCCGTGCATATTAGTCGAATAGTAAAAAAAAAGCGTCTGATCTGTCTATTTCCGACTGAATTTGTACTTAGGTGTAACTTCCCCAACGTGGCATGGGAGAAATTGATACTTTCCATCCTACACTTCTCCGTTTGTGTCTTGGGCGACAACCATCAGGGTTAGGTATATGTGAAGGACATGAACTGCTACATGACCAATAAAGCAATGGTTCATGTTGTTTCTGGGTGGTGATTATCGTCCACGAATGCAGATGCCGCTCTTCTCTGACGTCTCCTTCCATGTTACTTTCAATCCCGACGGTGGCGGAGTATATGCTCGTATGTATATAAATCTTCTCTCACAAAAAAGTGCTCACTAAGCATCGGCAGTGGTGAAATGGTGCGACGATGGCATTAGGGTGTACTTTTGGCTCGGGACTTCAGTTCCGCCTGACGTTATGCCAGAGCGCCTGGTGCGCCAATGGCTTATGGCTAACCGAGCTTTGGTAACATGTAATTCTACGAAATATGTCCACGAACATTCGTTCACCCTTCGAGATATCAGCACATCATTGTGGTCAGTCAATTTTATTCTGGAAGGAAACAATCAGCTAAAAAGCACCAGTGTTGACCGCACGCAAGTTTGGAACAGCTCCGCGGGGATACTTGACCATAAACAGTTACACTACAGGGAGGAAATACTCGAACACTGAGGATATTCTCCAGGCCAGTAGAGCATAATTTGCCGATTGAGCGTGTGAGAGGCTCTAAACTTTGTACGTATTCCGGAATTTACCGAATTTACAGACTGAGAAATCAAAGCTTATTATCTGGGATCTTAGTCATTGTGGTCGGGTAAGTGCGCCGTGTTGCTTTTGGAAGCGGTTCCTTCTACTTCATTCCAGTATGCAATATCAATCCGGGCGTTATTATGCCTGGACCTGGTATGTCCATCGCGCACGAGGTGACTCGCAACAAAGCGTTCTCCGCTTTACGTGTTGTGCGCTCGAGCGTTACTAGTATGGGCTTTCTCGACTCTGCACGCGATTTTTCTCTGTTGGAACTTGGCACTACGATGCGTCGTTACCTCGGCCGCTGCTTGGTATGAGGTGCAGGCGCCCCGAGGGCGGCTCGTTGCAAAGCCATGAAGCATGTATAACCTGGTCTCGAATATGATAGAATCGTGAGTGCAGTGGTCTATACCTTGACGATATTTCGGGTTCCCGATCCTGAGAGGGGCGGAATAACTGGTTAACAGACATGTTAGACAGTGGCCTGTGCTGGTTTGTCGCTTGGAGGACCCGACATCCGTAGAAGAATATGGAAATTCAACTAAGCGTAACTTCATGCCTAGGTATTGGTTGTCACGACGGAGAAATTCCATGTGGTCGCGTGTAGATGCGCATGCGTCGGACACGGCGGCTTCTGCACCCAACTCCACCTTTCTTTGACACCTCGATCCCTACTAGCCCGCAAGTTTGCGCTTTATGTTCTTTCGAACTTTTACGATCTCTTTGGGTAGGCGAGGCCGTATATAAACCTAGGGTATCTCTGATACAAGAGCCAGCGATCTATCGAGCAGTCTTCTCCTTCGTTAACAATGCAGCTTAAACTCACCTTACTTGCTCTTGCCTCCTCCGTCTTTGCGTCGGTCTTGCACTCGCGCGCTGAGACTGGTATCGCCTACTATGGGTTCGAAGTAGGTGCATCTGCTGGCATTTTTCAAGTATATTCTGACGGCGTTGCCCTTTAGAACAGTACCATGACTGCATGCGGCATCTATTCCAATGATACCGACTTTATCGTTGGTTTGAGCACAGACTACGTGAACTGGGAGCAAAGGGATAATTGCTTCAGAAATGTACGCCAACTGTCCGAGTCGGATCTGTGGAAGCTTATCTGATGACGCTTTGCAGGTCACTGTTTCTCTGACAGACGATCCTTCGACGTCTGTCGAGGTTATGGTCACAGATGCCTGCAAAGACTGTGGCGACTCGGCCAATATCTATCTTTCTGTCGCTGCGTTCCAAGCCTTAGGAAATTTGACAGTTGGCAGATGTATGTTTTTTTGCTAGGTTTCATGTTGTTGCCCTGGCCTGATCCTTTTCCTTCTCTAGTGAACGTTACCTGGGACTTTGTTAACTGAGCATAAGTCGTATTGTATGGGAAGCTGGAACAAGTACATACCGAAATTATCTTTGACAACACTAGGTAGTAGTAAACGGTAGAGCTTCCTATAAATAAACGGTAGCATTGGTTTACAGTGATATTTGAGATTATTTCTTTTTATCGTAAGGGAAAGGTTTTAAAACTTCTATGGAAAGAAATTGGAAGAAATGGTCAACACATCTCCTGGACGTGGCACGACAGCCGACTCGGAGCTGATGTCAATCATGCCCTCAGGCTGTCAAACGTTCCGGAAATACCTGTCCATGGCAGTTGTGGAGAGACGTCGATATTTTCCGGGAGTAAGCAAACATCTTCCATTCGTGCGAACTCTCCTAACTCTTTTTTTCCAGGATCGTAGAGGAGTATCAGCTCGCGCGCTATGGATCCGTTCTTTTCGACCCTCCAGAAGGTCCAGAGGTTGACGACACGCCTGTTCCTGACGACTTTTCGCTTACTTATAGTGTCGCGCCGGGGGTATCTTGCTCAGGTTTAACGGAAGAACTCAGTTCTGATTCCCCAGACACGCGTGAACTGGATTCGAGTCATTCGACGTCTGAGGAGTCACCTCCGGTGCTGGAGCCTGTTCGGAAAAGAAAATGGAGGGTCAAGTCGCTCTTCCGGTGGGCGATGAGGAATTTTGTCGAGTTGGTGAAGTGGCGCAAGTTCTCCAGCAAGTTATGATTCGTTCTGCAGGGTAGACGGACAAAAATTTTCCACGTTCGTTTTGCCATATATATCTTATTTTGTATCGCTAATCCTGTTGATCCTGTATAACTCGCACTCTCTTTGATATGGACATCTTAGTTTTTTTTAATTGCGATAGATTGTTCGGGTCCGAGTCTGGCTTTGAAGGTCCCCAAAATCAAATCTTAACTAACCTCAGACGATGCGAAAACGTAGCTAAGTGCAACTCTGTGGAACGGGAACTCTCGCCACTTGCTCGTCCCCGACATAAACGACGGGAAGATTCAGATTGGCATCAAGATTGATATTGGACCATCATCTTCTCACGCTTTGTCCTTTGTCCTGTGTTTTTTGTTGTCACCCCCAGCATAAAACATGTTGGACTTAAACACGACCTCGAATAGTGCTTCCATTATCCTTCCTATTCTCAGTTCTAATCGCCCAAGTCTCACCCTTGTTACTTCTTGACTCGAACAATCAACTTGCTCCACCTTGGCGATCGATGTAACAGCCACTCTGGAGTTGTTTTGTGAAGGGGGCAACGACAATATGTGACTTGAAAGGCCGGCCGCTGGCAAGCCACGGCACATACGAGTCCGTGCATCTCCAGACCGTGAGTAAGCCGAATGCGCATTGCTGTCAAAAAATATTTGGAATCTGGTGTTTTTGCAGCACTCGGCACTCAGTCAGTCCTCAGGCCTCAGGCAAGAGTTGGACCCGTGCCGCTTAAAGATCAGGAGCTCACTCAACCAATATGCTAGAAAGTATACAAAGTGTATATCTTATATTCCGCGAAACCCAATATTCTGCAAATAAAAACTATGCCACTGCAATAGCTACAGCAGGTGCACGCATCAGCGAGGAGCCCCACACATAGTGTCATTAGGGGAAACAAGGTACTCAGCATCGAACGTCGTTATTGGTAGCTGGGGACAACGTAGCATTGATCAGAAACAGAAAACCGAAGGGTTGACGGCCTGTCGATATCTCGATAGCGACGGCGTGAAAAGGACATCACTACCATGTTCCATGATGTCGAAAACAGGGGTGGTGAGGTTACAAGAGCCATAGACCCGTTGTAGGGGCTGATAATAATATGGGGCAGGAGAGCCGGTGGGCGGGGTCGTGATCATACGGCCGTTATCTTGGACACATTTATCGTTCCCTCGAGCCCTCTGTCAATGCCCAAAAGGGTGCCGTCGTCGGTGTCCCAGTCTTGTCCCACCGTCCTGCTCGTCCTCTCTTGCCGTCCTGCTTCTCCCCAGCCTGCTCTCTTTTTGCACGAGCCCTTCTACCCATCCCTCCTTGGCCCTGCATCGCAGCATGATGGTCGTCTCCGCCGCCGCCGGCGTTGTCGAGCCATTCGTCGTCGTCGTCGTCGTCCGTTTGCAGCCGTTATGGACTCCTACAAGCCAGATGGTGTTTGATGTTGGGCTCACAGACAAATTTAAGTTCTTGAAAGCCTACGACCCTCGCACGCATCGGCGATTTCCCCCGATGTTGATGCAGGGTGCGCTGCGTCGGTCGCAGTAGGGATGGGGGTAATAATCGTGGCCGGGGCAGGTGCCGGTGGACATCATCGTCGTGGCCATCGTGGTTGATGGATAAATCGCAAGCTGCCTGCAGAGGGCTTACGCGGGTTGTGGGGAAGAATTCACACAATACGAGGCTCTTGGGGCCGCACGACGGGTGGAAAAGACCTGTAAAAAGGTAAGAACAATCAAATGAGAGAAAGTACCATTTATATGAAGATTATGTCTGATTTGTGTTGGAGGAAGATGTGATAGCAAGCTGAGGCGGTGGCTAAGAGGAACCACACAGCCACTCGATCGCTTGTGCGCTTTCACGGTCCGAGCGAGCGGCGAGACTGATCGGGGGAGGACGTTGAAAGCTTACCTTCTCGTCCTACTCTCAAACGCAAGCAATTCTTACGAACTCTTCTCGATGTTTTTGCCCGATGACTGCCCCTCGACGCCGGACAGCGCGTCATCACCGGGTTTTACCACATTTGTATCACCGGAGGTGACACGGTCAGTGGGCTGGGCTTCGACTACACAGACTGTCTCTCTATATTTTTGTTGAATTTCTACGCTGGGGGGAACATTATCGTCCCAAGATCCCTCGTGATTGGCGATTATTTAGGCTTGAAGGCCCGAAAATGTCATTTTCATTGACTCTGGCCCTTCATCTTCCTACCATTCTGTCTTCATACGTACTAACACGTTGGACTACGCGGACCGTCGACACCAGCCCAGCTCAAATACTTCTGTGCATAATAGTGTCTACATGACTTAACACACTCTTAATAGGCCTTCGGCTGTCTGTCTGGATACACCGAGGAATGTTGTATAGTGCCAATCTGTCAATTCTGGGCTTCGTCAACTTTTTCTGACCGTTGGGCCACGCAGATCACGACATTCACTGAGCAACTTGCTTTGGTTCCGAGTTCTTCATGATATGTGCGGTTAAAAGGGGGCTCTTCTACGTTCTAATACATCAATTTCCAAATGGCGACATTCGACAAATGTTCTTACTCCGTGTCACACTCTCCTACGCCTAGCCTTCCTGATCTACAACTCAGCGATTCCAAGTACAGAGATAATTGGCTATCCGTTCTCCCGTTTCCACTAGACATTCTCGGGGAGAAACTCTGGAATGATCAATCGAAGGCTCTTCTGCACCCTAGTATCCCGCTAACTGTGTGGGGAACAGCCCTTGTCTTATGCCTTGAAACAGAGCTATTTCAAGCGGACTACACGAATCTATTGACACCACCACTGATATGTCATCGCGAAGACTAAAATACAGCCCTCTTACATGGGACTGGGCCTTGTGGAGCAGGCCGACTAGTATTGAAGGAGAATTCGATCAAGAAACTGAATTGGCGAAGGTCTCGAGTCTACAGTCCCCACCTAGCTTTGGGTCCTCTTCGATGGGAGTGCGTTATCTGGAACAACACGTTTATGCATCATGGCCTCTCTCATAATATGCGAAGGGAGTACGTGCTTCTCAGATGATTGCAAAAATGCAAAGCGAAGTAATAACGCCGTTATCGATCTTCTCAAGTATCAATTGGACAAGCTATGTACAAGTCTTCTCATCCCAGAGGACAGGACGAGCGGGACTAGTAGAGATGTCATCTAATAGTCTCTGCCACCGCTCTCGACAACTCCCCGGAATACCATACTTCTCATACTTCTGAGGGCAATATTTATGGCTCTAGTATCTCAGCTGTTTCCTCTGTTGATGCAGGGTATCTTTTCCGACACCTGTACCTGGTCGGATTTCTACGAAAGTTAAGGTATCAATTCAAGTCATCAGTTCCCGTGTCTTTCAAGGGCTTCTGGCTGTATCAAATTGCCGTTTTACTCCCATATAATCTACAGCTTGGGAAGACGAATCGGAACATGCACTTGTCTCAGCAGAAACCTATTTCTACCGGCATCGACTAAAACAGAAGATATCGAAGCAGCCACTCCCATCCTTACCCATGTCTACCACTTCTACCTTCAATGAACACAGTCCCTTGCCTAATCAACAAGCAAGGACGCATCCTAGCACACGGACCTTGAAGTTTTGGAAACCACGATACCATCTTGACATGCGTCGCACTCAGTCTGTTTCAAGCGAGGATGGCGCTAATTTCGCAGGTCTTGAGTTATCCTTCTTCCCAGCGAAGCCATCCCCTTGCTTGTCATTGAAGGGGATGGACTCGCAGGATCGCTATCCCCCCCGCCGGCCGATCACACAGTCAGTCTCCAACCTTGCTGCACCATCCCGCGACGAGATAGACACTCCTGATAAAGACGACATGTCGGTTTCGGGCTGTTCGCATGTCGCTAGAAGTTTATCAGAGGTTGTTGAACGGGAGGTTACCACAGTTGCCAGCTCACCGAACCCTGTGTCTGCCTCGACGGTAGCCATCGGATGGGAATACCCTCGACATTCGATCCCCAGCCGTGTTGGTTTTCCCTTCCGCCAAACTTCTAGCATTGATCCCGACGCAGCGACTAATATCCCCCATATTATTGTCTCAGAGGACACATCACCAACTAGGGAGGCCACCGGTCAAGTTTCGGAGTCCAGCGAATTGATGGTCCCGCTGCAAAGCCGTACCCACGCGGGTACGTACAATTGGGCCAGAGACGAGAGAGAGTTCAAAGAATGTCTTCCATGTCGCATAAACCACTATTTCAGGAAGTCCTATATGTCAGTGCTCTCGTTTCGCTCGGTTTCATGACAAGTAACATCAGTGTTTAGAGACGAATGGGACCCAGCGAAATTCACAGTGCCTGCTATGCTAACCGAATTCAATACAGTTAGACGTATCTTGCCTCAAACGTACGTGGATCCTCTTGCAATCTTGTCAGAATCTTGACTCGTTCTTGCACTAGCGAAGAGGAAGAGGTTCTACCTGAGGGTTGGACAAAGCATACACATTCAGATGGGAAGTCATATTTTTATCACGATAAAGATGTACGTTTTTCTAATTCAATCGCAGAATCGTCTCTAAGAACATTTATAGAAAGTAATCACTGAGGAGTGGTTGTATGACAGAGACATTGCCGAGAAGGTATCTAGATACATCGCCATACTCAACGATGCCATTTCGAAAAGGGCCGTATCATTTGGTCGTATCAAATCCTGGCATCTATATGTGGAAATCGCGGAATACGGAATACCTTCGTGGGAAGGTGATAACTGCTGTCGCTGCAAATACTACTTTACCAACCACGATGAGGAATGCATCTTCTGGCTCTCCGAGTGCCCACTGGATGATTATCTATGGGAGCTCAGGGGAGATATGAGCCCGGATTTCATTCGCAGTAAGTAGGAGCTTGAACAAGTTGCGTTGCGAGACTTATTTATTTTGCAAGGATTCCTACAAAGAGAATATTGGTAATTCTCTTTTCATCTTTTAGTGTTGCCGATAGTAATATTTCCTAGGAATCACCAATATTTTTTCAGCGACATTCACCCACTTACGAAAGCGCAGTGGAGAACAGTCCAAAAATACGTCTTACTCGCAGAATCAGGTTAATTCAGTCTATTTACCCTTGTCGTTGTCGTGCAATGTGGAACTCAATTCTTTCCTACAGATGTAAACATGTCTGACACTTCAACCGTGACTTGGAGCATTGATAAACTGAAGAACATGGGCAAATCCATTGTCACAGCAGAAGGTAAGGCATCGTACTTTAGTAATGATATTTCCATCGACGGAGTCTTCGTCTCAGAATTGGATGTTTCCGAAGTGGCAGGCAAGCCTAGTCTACCATATTTGCCTGTCCTTTTCGCTGAAATCACATTCAGCGTCGTACATGATGGCTTTGTGTGAGTGTCACATTTTCTCTGTGTTTCTTAACACCAACTCATGCCAACGACCAGTACATGACCAAATTCTCAACTATTACGGTCAGCGGGATGCAAGAACCGATCGGGGTGAATCTATCTACGGAAGCAATCATGTAAATGAGCCGCGCACCGTTCCGTTCAAGATAGTGAACCCCTTGCTATTCTATGCGCCGATCAAACACTGTACTTCTTTGGACAAGGTCTGGGTGGATAGACTTATTTCAAAGGGGCCGTGGCAGCGTCTCATAGATCAGATTACGGATAAATGGCAACAACACGTCGGACTGGTGCGTATGATTCCTCGACATGCTTTAATGAAGAGTCATATGAATGTCATGATCAGGCTACAATTCTTCTCGCAGTTAACATGGCTTTTCTCGCTATACCTTCCGTCGACGAGATGGGCGCAGGTCAACAGCACCATTTTTTGGTACAGGTCCTGTGCTATTTGTCTGTCGCCAGTAGCATGGGAACTATCATTATCGGCCTTCTGCTCGTGAGCCACCATAGTGCCATGAAGCATGTTGGCGTTGACGTCGTGGTACGCTTGGTCTCTTTGCCCCGGGTTCCGACGATGGACTCATTACCTGACAGACGTGTTTTCTTGAGCGGCATTGGCAAATGAGACTAGGGTTTGAACGATTGTCGATTGTGTATAGTATCCCCTATGCGCTTCTTATGTGGGGGTAAGTCGGCGAATTCTGATTTCGTCTTCTAAACTGACCTAGGAGATTAGGATGGTATCTTTTCTAGCATCATTCTTTTTGATGTGCTTGGAATCTTCCATCCCCATTTTATTGAAGGTTTTCGTGACATTAGCGCTTCTTCTGGGAGCTGCACTTTGTCTGTGGTGCATATACCTGTTCTGGGAGGGAAGCGACGAGTGGATACAGCGATGCTTTGAGCTGCAGCAAAGGTCTCTTTCCAGTTTAAAGGATAGGCTGCGTTCAATCCTGTCGTATGATCACATCCGCCGATTCCGAGATAAAATCCGAAGGGCTGCCCGTCGAACGACGGAAAGTATCTTACCTACTACCGCTGACGGAGTGGTATGAGCTGACGATAAAACAAAATGGGGTCGGAAGTTTTTTATATCTTTTGTACTTGTACCTTGTACCCTGTACCTATGCCTTGGTATGTTCCACGTTAGATTACAGCGCTTCCGGAAAATAATGAGAATTGCCAGAAATGACGTCGTCATGTTTGCCGTGTGAAACCACCTTGTAAATACTCTTTTGGGTATTTACATCGTTAAACCATTGGCCCCTGAGCCGCCCAAGAAGAAGAGACGTCGCCAAATGTGTCGAAGGGTTATGACCAAACTGAGTAAATATATCAGACTAATTGGTCGATGTAACTGATGACGCCATTTTCTGCCATTCCCATTATTTTCCGGAAGCGCTGTAAGGAAGGAAGTTTGTCAGTGCGATCGGTTTGTCCTGAGTGGTGCACACAGCTCTTGCCTAACCTGTTGCAGCCGTTGCGGCATTCATGTTACATAACGGCTGTCCCCGTCTCCAAGTCGTGTTGGGGCGCTGATGAGGTTTCGTTTTTGTGGGCGGATTTCGTTGAAACTCCAGCATACTTCAGTGTAGCTGAGTAATAATTTGAGTTGGCCCGGTAAGATGTTTGCTGCAGATAATCTACTGTTTTCTATCAAGGAGGTCTGCGGTCGCCTTCGGGCACATGCTAGCATGTTCATCGCTCGGTCAGTGATATTGCTTGGTGCCTTAGGTAATCCCACACCTTACCTTTGCACCACCACGTCTATCGTCGAAGGGCTGCTGTCTGCTCGATTTCAGCTCGAAGGGAGAACTGCGACTACTAGAAGAGATGCTGTCGGCCAGAAGACATCCGTAAATGGTCGAAATAATAAGCACTGAGGAACTTCGGAACTCGCTCATCACCCTCCTCGGCGCCGAGGTCGCTCAAGACCACCAAGAGATCAAGAAAGCGAGGAAAGATCATCAGAAACAGATCTAGGCAGACGATGATGATGAAAGTAATGATCACAACGATGAACACTCTTCTCTGCCGAAGACCCAGTCCCTGGTGCACATACGACTCACAAAGTTGGGTACCATTCGGTCGGAACGTACTCTTGATACCTCTGGTATCGAATTTTGATCGGTATATCCAGTAGAGGTTATGGCAGTTCCCTGCCGGTGAATGTCGCTCGTTGTGCACTGCTGATGATGCGTGATGGCCTTGAAACAGTTACCCCCTTCGAAGGTAAACCAGTGCTGCAGCGAAAAATCGAAACGCAATGACCAAGAGAATCAGATAATCTTCTCCCGCCTTTGTTCATCTTCATCCTGGTGTTGCCTTTCTGAAGACGGTATAAATGTGCTCGATTATACCCACATCGTTTCTTCTTTACCGTCGCGACCCCCCGCCATGGCTGGCCCTCTGTTCGGCACGAGATATCAACGAACTCCACCTTATCACTATTATTTTACCTTTTCCATTGATGTGGCAGCAACTCTGGAGTTCTATTGTGACGGGGGTGACGAGGTCATGTTGCAGAGGTTGGCTGGTCTGCAGGAGCACAAATATTCTGGTTACTGTGTGAAGGTGCGTCGTTTTGCAGCTTACTTAGGATCGCATCCACTGAACAGCCCATAGATCGACGATCCAAGCCGAGAGACACCAAAATACAAAGTTATCAACATTCGACCAGTGCAGCAAGGCCTCACAATGCCTCATCCTCGGAAACCAGACCATGCACGTCCTGAGATGTGCATTCCTATTTTTCCGGAAACTGCCCATCCTAGGTCAAGGGAACCCCTCAGAGTGTCGACGCCGTTGCCATGGGACCATTGCTACCATCCTACCTGCTACGATCTGTGGGCGCGTGCCATCCGAATCGCGGGACTATCTTTACACACCATATGTGATCTTGTCCCTTCCACTTTACAGGGCCCTCCAGGAGGATAACCTCTACGGTGAACTTCTCCGGGCTGGACTAGACGATGATAGAATCCAGCGAATTATTGATGGTCAAGAAGATGCCCCGGACACCGACGATGTTTCAGAGACTGATAGCAGGGCCTGTAGAAAGTTCCTAGTCAAGATACCAGACTCTGATGATCTTGGAGAAGATGGGATCTTCGTGCCGGTTATGCGTATCGATCACGTCCTGTCAAACGTTCCAGAGATATCTGATCCATCGCAGTTGTGGGGAGATATGGATCTTTTCCGGGAGTGAGTAACTATCCCCCATTGCTGCGAACCTTCTTGACTCTTTTTTATTCAAGGATCGTGGAGGAGTATCAGCTCGCACGCTATGGATCGATCCTTTTCGACCCGCCGCAGGTTACAGAGGTTGATGACGCGTCTGTTTATAGTATCACATCGGGGGTATCTTGCTCAAGCTCGACGGAAGAACTCAGCCCTGACTCCCCAGACTCACATAAACTGGATTTGACGTCCAAGAAATTTCCCTCGGTGCCGGAGCGTAGTCGGAAAGGTGAGCACTTTTATGCTTAGGTCAGAACTTCCATTGAATTTGCGTGAAGGAAGAATCAAGTCGCTCTTCCGGCGGGCGATCATGAATCTCGCCGAGCTGGTGAAGTGGCGCAAGTTCCCTAACAAGTGATTCGGACTGTAAGACAGTCTCACAAAATCAACTTCGTTCTATGATGTACATCGCTTTTTATCGTCAATGTTGTTGCACAAATCGCACTCTCCTTGGTGCCATTGATTATCTTGATTTCTTTCCAGTGCTAGGATTATATGTCGAACGAGATAAAATCTGACCTTGAAGGATGACCCAAGTCAATCAGTGAAGCCTCTTCAAACATCGTATCAGGTGTATGCCTCTCGTCCGATGCGCAAAGTGAATCTGTTCCCGGACCCAAAGACCTTCACATCTAGTCGAACAAATACGCCGGATGTGGTAACGATGTCCTTATTCTGTCCATTCCTCATGCTGCTGGTGAATAAAGTCTTCCGGGATATGTTCTTTCGGCTAAATTCGCCGTAATGATGATAGTGCTCAGACATCATAGGCTCGTTCAGGTCGAGAATCTGGACCTCGATGCTGATAGACGGTCGAAGCTTATCTTTCGCTCCCTCTGGGGATGGGATGCACACCGTTGCGACCAATGTTCGGCCCTTTCACAGTTTCATACCGCCATACAAGTGGCAGTAATGTCGTGACCCTTCGGCATTTGCCTTATCTAACCATCATGTCCCGTGCACTCTTTTCGCGTTTTTTTCCGAATCGCATCACCGCTAACCATTCTAGTTCCCTCATTTAAACGCTTCCGTGGCAACTTCTTGTTGCTGTTTTTAACACCCAACCATATACCGTCCGTGCTTCTGATCCCATTTGCTACACGGCTACCTATAAAGATCTTTCCCTTGCTTGACCATGGTCGCTATCTGTACTTCTCTGAACCGCACAAGGCTCGGGCAGCCGTCTTCCGCTGGGTGCCTCATGACAGATTACTGACAAACCGTCTGATACGATTATATGACTAATTTTGTTATCAAGATAACCCCTTATGATGGTCGGCCTATGCTCATTGTCGAACACCCACTTTGTTACGATGTTATCTACCTGTACGTCGCTCTTAATGCTCTGTATATGCCATGCTAACTTGTGAAACAGGTACTCATATCCCTGCTCTCCAACGGTGCCCGCAAGAGGTCTGGGAACATATCATTCATTGCCTAGACGATGAGTCGGCCGCGTCCGCGGCGCGAGTTTGCTATGCTTGGACCTTCGCCTCTCGCCGACGTCTCTACCGATACCTCACCTTCACCTACCCTTCTCCCAAACTCGAAGAAACCTTGTCCACCAGTCCAGCAATCCGAGCATGCATCCGACGCCTCCGGCTGAAATGGCATGCAGATGCCAACTTTGACTGGGTTACGCTCCTTCCCCCGGAGAACATCCAGTCCATCGAATTTTACTTCTATCCGGGATGTTTCGAAGAAACGTTCCCATCCCATGTAATGGACAACTTCTCCGCGTTGGCGGACGCACGCCATATCACTATCCAGGGCCCGGACGGATACGGCCATTCGACTCTCCAGCGCTTATGCTCCTCTCCGGTTCTCAAGGAGCTTCAAATCTACTCCTCGTCAATGTGCGACCTCGAGGGCATTGATCCCGTTTGCCCATTGACGCGTCTCACTATCAATTCATGCACCAGTTCCTTCGTGTTTCGCTTCCCCATAGGCAGCTTCACTGCCTCTCTCACCAGGCTGGATGTAGCGTTTGATAGATTTGACGGGAATGATGAAATCGATGGAGAGTCTCGATCGCTCCGTAAGTTCAAGGAAGCACTCTCGCAGCTTACGCTCCTCCGGCATCTTGTCGTTTACGCGTTACGGCATATTCCTGAACCCTTCCTTGATGACGTTGTCGCGCACCTCCCTGCGCTAGAATCGTTGCACGCGACCTCGGGGTCATACAGCGCAGTCCTCTTTGACCGCCTACCTCTCACGATGCGGTGCCTGAGCCTTAAAGGATTTTGGCAAGGATTACTGCTCCCAATGGTGGCTTTCATCCATTCCAGCCGTTTGGACGACGTCCTGGTATGGCCAACACGTCTGCAGAATCACGGCTCGACCGAAAATCTGCAACCTGTCCGAGATGCATGTGAGGCTCGGAATGTGCGGTTTCGAGTCATTGCTGCAAGGGACGCGTCGGCTTTCATCGCTAATTTTCCGTATGATAATGAGGTTCGTTTTTATATATCCTTCTTGTGCGTTAGTTAACCGATTTATAGCGTATAGAAAACCAAACACTCGTGTATAGGTGGTAATTTATGTACGCTCTGACATCGCATAGAAATAACAAATCTGGGTTACCATGGAACTCACACAGCGTGTACGATGCTGAATGTTATTTGAACAGACAGAATCACCAGATATCATGGACTTCGCCTGTCTGCCACATTGGCCGTGTCCAGTTCCAAGATCAGGGTACCGTTGTTGACAATATCGTGAATAGAGCGCGGTGTCTTTTCTGCTATTGATAATATGTTTGCTCACGACCTTGAACTTTCAATATAAAATCATAGTTGAAGCGTCCGACATGACAATGACTGTGAAAGGCGAGTCAGGTTTTACAGTAACGGACGAAAAGATGGATTTTGGACCCACTGCCTCTGCGCTTTCGTAAGTCAGTGAACCTCAGTCTCACCGCGAGATGACGCAACAAGTATGGACATAGACTCCGTGATTGATCTGCGAGGACGGCAGCGATCCTGCGAGTCGCCGACGATGCCCTTGCTGAGAAAGATAACTCAAAGCTGTAGATACAAACAAACAGTGAGATCCATCGTAATAGAGACCGACGATAACCAAACAGACGAAATCACCCTCATGGCTAGCACATTCCTTCCTTGCAGTGGGTGGGTAACCCTCTGCTCTTCTTCGACGTCGCTGAGAAGATAGGATAATCTCAGAGAGACAGAGAGAGAGAGGTGGGGTTCGAAGGTGGAAGGTGGTGTTAGGTGGCAAAGGAGAGTGGTAGGAAGGAAAGATATGCGATGACATCATGGTACCGATCCCGAAGGGGATTATTTTCTCACGATGATTCCTTTCCTTTGTCTTCTCCCGTCTCTCTCTGTCGCCGCTACATGAGCGTCATTATTTCGCCTTTTTCATCAACATTGTTGTGTCTGGAGTTGTACTGCGGCGATTCAATGTTGCAAAAACCACCACTAAACATCTCGTTTAAACGCTTCCGTGGCAACTTCTTGCTGCTGTTTATAATGCCCATGCTTCTGATCCCATTTGCTGCCATGTTCACCTATAGAGATCTCTCACCTGCTCGAACATGATCGTTATCGGCACTCCTCTGGATCCCGCAAGCTCAAGGGACAAGCAGCCGTCTTCCGCTGGGTGCCTATGACATTTAGACTAACAGTCTGGCACGGTTTTGTTATCAGATCGCCTTATAGTCACCCTAAGTTCATTGCTGGACGCCCACTTTGTTACGATGCTATTCAGCTGTACGCCGCTCCTAGTGCCCTGTATATCTTATGCTGGCTTGTGAAATAGATGCTCACATCCCTGCTCTCCAATGGTGCCCGCAAGAGGACCGGGAAGATATCATTTATTGCCTAGACGACGAGTCGGCCGCGTCCGCAGCGCGAGTCTGCTACACGTAGACCTCTGCCTACCGTCGACGTCTCTATCGATACCTGACCTTCACCTACCCTTCCCTCGAACTCGAAGAGACCTGGTTCACCAGCCCCGTGATTCGGGCATGCAGACACTAACTTTGACTGGGTCACGCTCCTTCCCCTGGAGAACATCCCATCCATCGAATTCTACTTCTACCCGGGATATTTCGAAGAAACGTTCCCATCCCATGTAATGGACAACTTCTCCGCGTTGGCGGACGCACGCCATGTCACTATTCAGGGGCCGGACGGATACGGCCATTCGACTCTCCAGCGCCTATGCTCCTCTCCGGTTCTTGAGGACCTTCAGATCTATTCTTCATCAAAGTGCAACCTCGAAAGCATCGATCCTGTTTGCCCATTGACGCGTCTCACTATCAATTTATGCACCAGTTCCTTCGTCTTTCGCTTTCCCATAGGCAACCTCACCGCTTCTCTCTTCCGACTGGATGTAGCATTTGATGAAATCGTCGGATAGTCTCGATTGCTCCATAACTTCAAGGATGCGCTCTCGTAGCTTACGCATCTTGTGATTTACACGTTACGACATATTGCTGAGCCTTTTCTTGATGACGTCGTGACGCGTCTCCCTGCGCTGGAATCCTTGCATGCGACTTCGGGGCCATACAGCGCTTTCTTCTTTGATCGTCTACTCTCACGATGTGGTGCCTGAGCCTCAAAAGATTTTGGAAAGAAGCACTGACTCCGATGGTGGCCTTTACCTACTCCGGCCGTTTGGATGACATCTTGGTATGGCTGTTGCATCGGCGGAATGACGGTTCAATAGACAACTTGCAATCCGTCAGAGATGCATGCGTGGCTCGGAATGTACGATTCCGAGGAGGGCGTCGGCCTTCATCGCTAATATTCCGTATGATAACAAACTTCGTTGTTGTATATTCTTCTTGTGCGCTAGTTAGCCGATCTATAGCGTATAGAAAATGAAAATTTCATGTACAGGTGGTAATCTGTATCCAAACCTAACACATCTACTATTCTCCGCTGGCGGTCGTGGGCAAAACGCTGCCCCTATGAATACCCCACTCCCACTCCTTCCTAGTTTGGCGTAACCTCTCAAGAGATAATATGAAACGTAAGGAATTCCTTGTGTCCGAAAGGAGATCTCTCTGCCAGAACACCAAAAATCGTTCTATCCATTGGTCGCTGCCCTCCCAGAACAAAAAAATGCACCACGAACCAAGCGCAGTAATCAAAACGTACGCGAGGATCACAAAAGCTTTCAGCGATAGTGGGTTTGGAGTCTCAAAGCACATGAATAAGAACGAGACCAAGAAAAAAGTTATCCTGGGTTTCACGTTTGGTGTTAGAAAATATTCAACGGGATCTGACACTCACCCCCACATCAGAAGGGCATGAGGGACGCTGGATACGATCGCCAACTTTTCAAACCCTAGCCTCATCTGCCAGTGGCGCTCCAGGAAAGAGATCTATCAGGTCGTGAGATATATCCCAGGATGACCAATGTCCAGAAGCATCAGGCGCACCCCAACAACATAAGGATCAGCTTGCTTCTGGGTAGTATGCTGGTTTATGAAGAAGAGACCGATGATAATGCTGCCCAGGCTAAGGGCAACGGAGAAGCAGATGAAAATCTTTGTCGCAGGAAATTGTCGGTCGGCACTCATGTTATCGACCGAAGGTATAGCCAGAAAAGCCATGTTCACTGCTAGAAGAACTGTAGCCTACAGGCAATTAATCGCGCTTGTCAAGTTTTGTGAGGGATGGCAAAGAATTGTACGTACCAGTCCGTTGGACAAATTCAGCTTGTTTATAGCCTCCTCCACGAGAGCAGTCCTTTGTTGCATTGAAACAAATCTATCCACCCAGACCTTATCCAGAGAAGTATAGTACTTGATTGGCGCATAGAACAGCAAGATGTTTGCTATCTTGAATGGAATAGTGTGCTCCTCCTTGGCACAATTGTATCTGTAAACAGACTCGTTCCAATTGGTTCGTGCATTCCGTTGACCGTGATAGTTGAGAATTTGGTCATGCACTGGTGGTTGGAATCAATTGGTGCTAAGAAATAGAGAAAGATGCGATACTCACACAAAGCCATCATGCACGACGCTGTGTAGGTAGGTTATTTCAGCGAAACGAATTGGCACATATAATAGACCAGACTTGCCTGCTACTTCGGATGTGTCCAATTCTGAGACGAGGGCTCCGTGGATGACAATGTTATTGATCAGTGCGATGACTCACTTTCTGCTCTGATAATAGTTTCGCTCATGCTCTTCAGTTTATCGATGCTCCAAGTCACGGTAGAAGTGTCAGACATGTTTACATCTGCAGGAAAGAAGAATTGAGTTCCACATCGCACGACAAGGGTAAACAGACAAAATTAACCTGTTTCCGTGAGTAAGATAGATTTTTGGACCCACTGCCATTGCGCTTTCGTGAGACGGTGAACTTCGCTGAAAAAATAATGATGATTCCTGGGAAATATCGTTTTCAGCAATTACCAAATGATGCACAGAGAATTACCAATATTCCTTTTGTAGGAATCCTTATAAAACAGGTAAGTAGCGTGGCCAAATTGTTCAAGCTCCTACTTACTGCGAATGAAATCTGGGTTCATGTCTCCCCTGAGTTCCCATAGATAATCATCCAGTCGGTACTCGGAGAGCCAGAAGATGCATTCCTCGTCGTGGTTGGCAAAGTAATACCTGCAGCGACAGCAGTTATCACCTTGCCACAAAGGTTTTTCGTATTCGGCGATTTCTACATATAGATGCCAGGATTTGATGCAACCAAATGATTCGGCCCTTTGCAAAATGGCGTCGTTGAGTATGCTGATGTATCTAGACACCTTCTCGGCAATTTCTGTGTCATACAACCACTCCTCAGTGATTACTTTCTATAGAAGTTCTCAGAGACGATTTTGCGATCAGATTAGAAAGAAAGACATACATCGCTATCGTGATAGAAATATGGCTTCCCATCTGAATGTGTATGCTTTGTCCAACCTTCAGGTAGAACATCTTCCTCCCCCCTAGTGTGGCAATGAGTCAAAATTCTGACAAGATTGCAAGAGGATTCACGTACGTTTGAGGCGAGATACGTCTAAATGTATTGAATTCAGTTTGCATAGCAGGCACTGTGAATTTCGCTAGGGTCCATTCGTCTCTAAACACTGATGTTATTCTCATTAAACTGAGCGAATTGAGAGCACCGACATGACTGTCTTCCTCTGATAGTGTCCTATTGCAGATGGAAGACATTCTTGGAACTCTATTTCGGCCTTGGACCAGTCGCGTGTGCGCACGACGGGACTACTTTGGGGTAGGTTTATCGATTCCGCTACTTGACCGGGGGCATTCTTAACCGTGGGTTCAGGTGTCAGTAAACTCGGCGGAATCTGAGAGTTGCGCAGAACATCAGTCGTAGACAGCGATAGCTCTGCAGTACTTAGTGATGTGTCCCCTGAGTCGACAATATGAAGGATATTACTCTCAACGTCTGGGTCATTGTCGCCAACACCACAGGACGGAGAAGTTTGACTGAAGGAAGGGACATCGCGATGAAAGACTGCTTGCCGAGAGACATCCTGTTCGTATGTAGACTCTACAGCACTACCTTGAGGCAGGACCACTGATTCACTAGACCTCACAACTCGAACAGCGGCATTTCTGACTTCATTGTCCGAAAACGGTGACTGTAAGGACTGGAAGGCAAGGGAATTGATGTAACTCGTAGGAAAAACCGATGTGAATAGGGAATTCGTATAGTCATCTCTAGCACCAGTAACTGATGAAGAGGTCTTGCCGAAGTAAGAGTTGTCGCACTGAGATGGTCGGATGCCCCAAGGACCGGGCTTTGTACGAAGGTGGAGGAGAGATTGGCACATTTGCAGGTGTGGTGCATGATATAGCAATCTCTGGCACCTTCGTAGCAGCACTGTATCAACATGTGGCCGAGCCATGGCCCCAGCTAACGCACGCGACAACGGAGGCGAAGATTCATCAATCGATCGATCGCTGGCGACTTTGAGAATCATGCGACTGAGGACAGGCCGACTTGGAAGAGGACGAGGGAGACTCTGTGATGCATGCCGGGAAGGAGAGCTTGCCATCCATATCATCCATACCTGACTCGGTAGAAGATGCAGCTTGATGGCTGAGCTCAGCAAAACTGCTTCGATGAGAACCTGTCGTATCCACCTCCATTCAGTCTGTGGCAATGAGCTCTTGAAGGTTGACGATGTCGAGGCGCTAGACATGACGACGGAAAAGTCTGAGAGGTCAATATAATAACGACACCTTCTATTTTATGAGTGCTGGAAGGCTGTTAGACACGACCATCTTTGAGGGAAGCTCGAAGGCAACATCCGATACATTTTCCTATTCGTCTACGAAGGCTCCGGGTTGTTCGAAGACGGAACCACGAGGTCTGTGAGGTTTGAGTATAAGCATCAGTTGAATTCGGAGATTCAACTGGTTGATAAGAATAGGACAGACTGTGAAGACGCAAAATGGACGACGAAACTGCAGTACAGTTCCTCTCGTTTATAGAGGATCATGACTATGTAACGGTTGCAGGAGCTAAGGCGTAGAGTCTGCCCCCCATGTAATTGTGGATACAATGAGGGGGTGGTGTACACTTGGAACGTCCTTTCCTACTATGTATATTTAGAATCTGAGCTGTTGCTATCAGGGACAACGTGCAAACAAATGACTCCAGCGTCTCCAGCGTATTTTCATAACATCTGCATCTCGTTTGTTGCTCAAAAATTTGAACGTTCATGACGGGACCAGCACCCGTGGAACAAAGCAAGGGAAAGAGTAGGATTTTGGGAGGTGGACCATATTTTACAAGTCATTGACACATAAGTAGGACCCTCCGGAATGATAAGACGCACGCCTCCGTAGAAGGATGTCAGGTATCCGCTGAAGGTGCGATATGAGTATATTTAGACTCAATGGAACATGACGTCAGCGATGGCGACGGCATTGATAGGTACAGCGGGAAAAGATGGCAAAGGAGGATAGCTAGCTGCGACAATGCATATGGGGCTGTGAATAGCGCCACCGTCCAGTACAGGGACAGCAAGCGGAGAGATGATGATCTGAATCTGGGGGCTATGGTTCGAACACAGCGTCTATAGACTATCCTCCCACGCTCAAAGCAAGGATAATCAGAAAACGACAACGGAAGAGCAGGTTCTGATTTGGGAGTGGGACGCAGTGAGAGCATCGCAACCTTGTAGGAGAGATAGGCGGGGTAGGGAAGAGAGCGTCTGTTTCATTCCTAGTCTAGTATTAGCAGAAGCGTAAGCAGAGCATCATAAAGAGGCATTAAGGCAAGACCTACATTGCTGGCACGATTTCACTCAAGATGCCAACTCCTCTTCAAACGACCAATTATTACGTGAAGAAATGGGGTCTATACGTTGGATGATGCACGAGCAACACTCGGTTTGGTCCTCTTCTTCCTCGGCATCTAAGTCCGCCTGAGGCTTCCCAACCACACCGACACCCTCCTCACTGACCATCCTGGAGGCTCTCTGAGCCTGGTCCGGAATGAAGTAATATCTCGCTTTATTTCGCGATTCCATAGTCCTCGATGTTTTATTGTGTGACTTCCTTCCGTGTTGATAATATATGCACGGTAGGCAAGTTGTGAAGGCGAATTCGAGTCGCGTAGGAAAGGGAAAACATTCACGCCAGGATGTGGCCTTGACGATAGCGGCGTGAAAGCGGTTTTGTTTATTCCACAGCGTATGGATAACGCGTATGATTGGTATCCTCCTGGGACATGCTTTACTGGCACAAAGTCGTTTGCAGCGTTATTGAGGCCTGGCACGATGAAGTGAATAAAAGCTTCCCAAAGACAAAATAGACGTACCATGTTACACACGTGTACAACAAAGGCGGGCAAAGAACCGTCGTCGCGTTGATGTTGGCACAGCGAGTAGGAGAGCTATACGTTGAAGGCAAATGACAGGACCTCAACTTCAGTTCTGAAACACTCGTTGGTACGTCGCCGTAGGTCCGTTATTACCATGAGTGCGTACTGTTGTTCTACCCGCTAGAAAATACAGCGAGCGAGAAAATGTCGCAACCGCAATCGTTGTCATCGTTGTCGAGATCAATGGCAGACGAGGTTCGGAAAATGCCGACGCTCATTTCCAGGCCTACTGTCGTGTTACATCAGCTTGAAGTTTGTGAGTTTGAACTTGTGAAGGAAGATTAGACAGTTATCGCGCACGGAAAGGTTGTGTCATATCCCTTTATGACTTTGTAGCCGGTTGAACCATTGCGTCCAGTTCAAACTGAGGACCTCTTTTGAATCTATGGTATATATTATACTCATTCAGCCTTCAGATGATGGAATTTGAAGGCAATTTTAGGAGCGGATTCAAGTTTGAGAGGGAGGCAATACTCGGGATCAAGAAGTTATAATCCTTAAGTTTATTCCCCGTATACTGAATGATTCATTAATACACAAATAGTCCACGCATCACCGATTTAATGGAACCCCGATGTGAGAAGGCTAAGATCCATTGATGGAGGCCGAAATTCATTCAACATACGCAAGCCTTAGAAGGTAAAGGAAGGAAGGAAGTCGAACGTAAAGTTAGGATACACGGAGGTTGTGTCTTCAAAGATAGTATGCAAGGCTGCAATGCCTCCACAGCGAGGTTTCTGCGTGTAGAACAATAACATGCTGTTAACGGTAATGGTAGATGCCATGGAAAAGCAGGAATATATACATATCTTTTGTTAGCGTCTCCTGGAAGAGGCTTCCAGTCCTTTAACGACAAGTCGAAAATGCAGATTACGCAGAGTTCAATAACTTCTATGACTTACCGCCAATTCGTCAGACATCTCCTGCTGCAAGGCCTCATTTTCTTCGGTGTCCTACAACCGCGCGGTATCTTGGATGCCAGTGTTCAAGCCTCACATATCCATCCTCCGGAAGGCGGAAACCGTCATCTTTCCAGGTCTTCCAAGCCTTCAGAAGCTTAATCACAGAATACGGATTCGCGGCTCAGAACGAATCCAAACTGGACATCCCCGAATGCGATATCAAGGTGCGGTACGACTTGCCGGTCTGGTTCCACAGGAACGATAAGCGCTGAAGCCTGAAGAAGCTTTCCAAGACGATCGAACTGACTCCAGGAGGATGAAAATGTTGCTGTGAGAAAGTTTTTCTTCCTGCATCAGAAAGAGAATCCCTTCGAACGAGTCACGTCCCTTCCTGGAACGTCTATGAAAAGACAGGGCCTCGCCGTTCTGCAAGAAACGGGGACGAGCGCTACAGCCAAGATACAGCCTTCCTGGAACTCAAGTGAACTAAACACCGCTTCTAAATCCAGCGCGAAGCATAACAGCGTAAAGATAAGATCAAACAGACGTAACCGAGCTGTAGGATTCAGGGAACTTTCCAGTTGCCCTGGCTTGGAAGCTGTACGTGGAGTTGTGTCCTACAGCACTGAGAAAGACAAGGATAGTTTAGACTATAAAGAGGGGCTGTGCTGACATGAGGCTGTAAGGGAATGTCCGTTCAACGTTGAGATTTTGCGGTAGTTGCCGAAATAAGACGCTCTGCGCAGCCGCAATATCCCAGCGTAATCAGGACCAAGCAAGACCGCCATTTTCCGGATTAAACGCCTCCTGCAAGGAGGGCCTAACGTAGGTGGAGCGAAGATCGAGTGAGAGTCAAGCAAAAAGTTTGGCAGAAGATTATCGACAGATCAACCCAGTTCCGATCCATTTTCTCACGCCACTCATTGGCAGGCTAACGTTACCAGTTGGGCTATCGCTATCTCAGCTCCTTGTTTTTTCCCCCTGCTGTGTCCGTTTTCTCGTAATCTGCCAATTTGCCACCCAGGGAATGCGTCAGAGATACACATGATTTTAGTATGGCTGGTCTTCATCCCGGTGGTCCCTTCCCTTTCTCCGCTTACTTTCAATGATCTCAATGCATTGCTCTCAGTTTTTCGTCCCTCCTCGTCACTGTTACTTCGATTTTTCGGTCGGCGTAACAGAAACTCTGAAGCTGTATTGTGGTGGAGAGAACGAAGATGATGAAAAGGCACTCCCCTCTGCAGGATAGGATGTACGCTGGTTACTGCCTAGATATAAGTTGTATTCTACGACCCCAGCGTCGTCAACTTAAAGGTCATGCTCTCTTAGACAGACAACGGAGTCCATCCAGATCGCAGGTCTCACACCATTAACGTGCGACCAATCCAGCCTTGATTGACTACGCCTTACCGCAAGGATCCCTATGCGCTGCCTGACGTGTGTATTCCTATCCTCCCAGAAATTGTGCGAGCCAGAGACAGACCGACTTTGCAGTTCTCAGAACCGTTGGTGTAGAGCAAATGCTACCATTTAGTCGTCTATGCACTTGTACCGACAGAACTAGGCGACTTTTCTGGGGCCCATCGTCTAGAAAGCCTACCATCTGATATCTACCAGAGTCTTTAGGAAGATTTTGACTATTCCAAACTCATCAGAGCTGGCTTAAACAACGATCGGGCTTATTGGGTTCTCGACAGCGAAGAGCAACCCAGATAGGAGGAAAAGGTCAATGAGGTCGACAACGTGTCGCAGAACCTTCATCGCAAACATTCCTGGTTCTGACGAATCTAAGGAAGATGGCACTTTCGTGCCGACTCTACGTATCGATCCTGATCTTTCGACTAATCAGAGAGATTCGGAACCATCAGAATTATACGACGCTTTTCGACGGTATGCGATTTGGACTCCGTTCTCAAATGCTAATCTATATATCTTTCCAGGATCGTTCGGGGGCATCACATTGTGTCGCTATTCACCCCTATAGAGGGTTTAGATTCTTCAGATTCTAATGGTCCTATGTTACCTTATGTCGACACTCCCCAAGAGAGCCGCCCCTCAGACGAATATACCAATTGGTGCGTGCACCTATGACCATCCTTTTTAGACCCCATGAAATCTTTGCTGGGCCGAGCCATGGTGAAGCTACTCAAGATGGGAGATAGCGATAAGCTCTCCCACCGAATGAAGATGCGGCCTGTATGACAGAAGCGTACTACTCATTTGTTTTCCGAAAGAGTATTACGGCTATCGTTATTGCACTCACATTCCTTGACTCGGAATGTGTTATACTAAGATGATCATCACATTTTGCTTAGAGTGCGAGAGGGTAATCATTGTCTACTCGCATCCTAGCGGCAGTAGTGGTGTGGTATAAAAGGCATTATTTCTCGGAGACTACGGTGAGTGTCACTATTGTATTCTGGATCACTTGGACTCTCTCTACCGTCACAGATAATTGTAAGACAAGTTCCCGGAAATCTCGCAGGAAAGGCACTGATGAATGAAATCTACCCCCGCCCCTCTGTACTCCAGTTATTGTCGGAGAATGTCTCTGGGCTCCCCAGAAAAGATACCAATACTCTTTATTCCGCCGTGAAAGATCACGGGCATTCCAACTCCATATTTTGGTCCTACGCGCATCGTTCCTTCAATCACAATTTTCCGATCGCCCAGGATTGGGAGGTATCGAGGAGTTAACTCGACCAAGAGGAAGGAATCCGTCTCCTCGCTCTCTTCATCTGCTACGGCGAACGAACCACAAGCCACCGGGCACTCCGGGTCCGCAAAGTTATTGATGAGGTATTCGCCCAACTTCTGGATGCACCATCCTGTGAATTGCCCCTCATTACCTATGATAGTGAGTGTTGCGGTTCCGCTCTCGTCCCCATCGTCGGCTTGTTTCTTGGCTTTGGCCAGCCATTCTTTCGAAGGCTGGCCGGTGACGAAGAGAGCGATCTCGGAGGCGAACCGGTGTATTGCGGATAGGAGAACCATTCTACAAATTCCTCGATGAGCACAGCTAGAGATTTGTTTGCAAGCTCGTACTTTTCTTTGATCTTGTTTGGGGGAAGATGGATCTTTGAATGCGTGGTGTCAGCTTCAATGAAGGGCCTTATATGATATCGGCAAGATTACTCTCTGATGAACTACGGGCATCGAGGGTATCTTTGAGTGGGCGTTAACGGTTGAGAAACTGTATTGACGATTCGACTTCGGGTTGTTGATTCCTTGTCGAGATCAGCCAAGACCGACAATCCCCTGTTGCCCCGCATTCCTCTCTAAAGACTAAAACAGGAATTATATTGGGTGGAGATAAAAAGCCGTATCTTTTGTCCACTAGTACTATTCTGTTTAAAAAAGTTGCGAGTCTCTGGTAGTATATCGGTTAGTACACGCGCCTGTCATATCAGACCTGAGTCTATTGTCGCGCGAAAGCTGGGTTCGACTCCCAGCCAGAGAGTCAAGTTGAAGAAAGACTTTCTTTTTACTGCAGTGCGCACGCCCCCCCCCCAACAGGCGACCGCACAGTCCAGGCTTCCTAATAGAAGGAGGCAGATTATCTGCAACAAACATTTTACCGGGCCAGCTCAAATTAATACTCAGCTAGTACTCAACCACTGAAGTATGCTAGAGGTTCATGAAATTCTTCCACAAAGTCTGAATGTTATCAGCGCTCGGACACGACTTGAAGATGGGGGGCACCGTTAACGGATACCGTAACAGGTGCAACAGGTTACGCAGAAGCTACGCAAGCCGCCCAGGAGAAAACCGCCGCACCAACGAACTTCCTTCCTTTATCTAACATGGAGCATACAAAGGAATATATACACGGGTTCAAGTACAAAAGAAAGATATAGGAAACTTCTGACCCCATTTTGTTTTATCGTCAGCTCATACCACCCCGCTAGCGGTGGTAGGTAAGATACTTTCTGTCGTTCGAAAGGCCGCCCTTCGGATTTTATCGCGGAATCGGCAGATGTTATCATACGACAGGATTGAACGCAGCGTAGCCTTTAAACTGGAAAGAGATCCGTGCTGCAGCTCAAAGCATCGCTGTATCCACTCGTCGCTTCCCTCCCAGAACAAGTATATGCACCACAGACAAAGTACGGTTCCCAGAAGGAGCGCTAATATCACGAAAACCTTCAATAAAATGGGATTGGAAGATTCCAAGCACATCAAAAAGAATGATGCTAGAAAAGATACCATCCTAATCTCCTAGGTCAGTTTAGAAGACGAAATCAGAAATCACCAACTCACCCCCACATAAGAAGTGCATAGGGGATGCTATACACGATCGACAATCGTTCAAACCCTAGTCTCATCTGCCAATGCCGCTCAAGAAAAGACGTCTATTCAGATAATGAGTTCGTCGTCCGAACCCAGGGCAAAGAGACCAAGCGCACCACAACGTCAACGCCGACATATTTCATGGCATTGTGGTGGCTCATAAGTAGAAGGCCGATGATGATAGTTCCCATGCTACTTGCGACAGACAAATAGCACAGGACCTGTACCAAAAAATGGTGCTGTTGACCTGCACCCATCTCGTCGACCGAAGGTATAGCGAGAAAAGCCATGTTAACTGCCAGAAGGATTGTAGCCTAGCCATGACATTCATACGACTCTTCATTAAAGCAATCAAAGGACCATACGCACCAGTCCGACATGTTGTTGCCATTTGTCCGTAATCTGCTCTATGAGACGCTGCCACGGCCCCTTTGAAATGAGTCTATCCACCCAGACCTTATCCAGAGAAGTATAATGTTTAATCGGCGCATAGAATAGCAAGGGGTTCGCTATCTTGAACGGAACGGTGCGCGGCTCATTTACATGATCGTTTCCGTAAATAGATTCACCCCGATCGGTTCTTGCATCCCGCTGACCGTAATAGTTGAGAATCTGGTCACGTACTGTTCGTTGGAATGAGTCGGTGCTCAGAAATAGAGAAAAATGTGACACTCACACAAAGCCATCATGTACGAGGCTGAATGTTATTTCAGCGAAAAGGACCGGCAAATATGGTAGACTAGGCTTGCCTGCCACTTCGGAAACATTCAATTCTGGGACGAGAGCTCCGTTGATGGAAATCTCATTACTAAAGTACGATGCCTTACTTTCTGCTATGATAATGTTTTTGCTCATGTTCTTCAGTTTATCAATGCTCCAAGTCACGGTTGAAGTGTCAGACATATTTACATCTGCAGGAAAGAAGAATTGAGTTCCACATTGCACGACAAGGGTAAACAGACTGAATTAACCTGATTCCGCGAGTAAGACGTATTTTTGGACTGCTTTCCACTGCGCTTCCGTAAGTGGGTGAATGTCGCTGAAAAAATATTGGTGATTCCTAGGAAATATTACTATCGGCAACACTAAAAGATGCAAAGAGAATCACCAATATTCTTTTTGTAGGAATCCTTGCGAAATAAGTAAGTCTCGCAGCACAAATTGTTCAAGCTCCTACTTACTGCGAATGAAATCTGGGTTCATATCTCCCCTGAATTCCCATAGATAATCATCCAGTCGGCACTCGGAGAGCCAGAAGATGCATTCCTCATCGTGGTTGGTAAAGTAGTATTTGCAGCGACAGCAGTTATCACCTTCCCACGAAGGTTTATCGTATTCTGCGATTTCTACATATAGATTCCAGGATTTGATGCGACCAAATGATTTAGCCCTTTTCGAAATGGCGTCATTGAGTATGCTGATGTATCTAGATACCTTCTCGGCAATGTCTGTGTCATACAACCACTCCTGAGTGATTACTTTCTATAAAGATTCTCAGAGATGAGTCTGCGATTGAATTAGAAAGACGTACATCTTTATCGTGATAAAAATATGGCTTCCCATCTGAATGTGTATGCTTTGTCCAACCCTCAGGCAGAACTTTCTCTCCCCTAGTGCGACAATGGGTCAAGAATCTGACAAGATTGGAAGAAGATGCACATACGTTTGAGGTGAGATGCATGTATTGAATTCGATTTGCATAGCAGGCACTGTGAATTTTGCTATGGCCCATTCATCTCTAAACACTGTTATTACTTGTCATGAAACCGAGCGAAACGAGAGCACCTACATGTAAGACTTCCTGGCGTAGTGGCTTATGCCACATGGAAGACATTCTCGGAACTCTTTCTCGTCCCTGGACCAATCATCTGTACACGCGAGGGTACTGTTTTGCGTCAGGACCATCAATTCGCTGGACTCCGCAACTCGACCAGTGGTCTCCCTAGTTGTGGGCTCCGGTATCGGTAAACTCGGCAGATTCTGGGGGCTACATAGAACATCAGGTGTAGACAGCGATGGTTCTGCAGATCTTGGTGATGTGTCCCCTGAGACGACAATATGAGGGATAGTACTCGCAACGTCGGGATCAATGCTGCTAACACCGGGAGAAGGAGAAGTTTGGCTGAAGGAAGAATCACCACGACTGGAGATCGAATGTCGAGGGTAGTCTTGTTCGGTGACTACCATCGAGGCAGGCACAGGGTTCGGTGAGCTGGCAACTGCGGTAACCTCCCGTTCGACGATCTCTAGTATACTTCTAGCGACATGCGAACAGCTCGACACCGACACGTGGTCTTTATCAGGAGTGTCTATCTCATCGCGGGATGGTGCAGCAAGGCTGGAGACTGACTGCGTGATCGATCGACGGGGGCGATAGCGATCCTGCGAGTCGATTTCCGTCAATGACGAGCAAGGGGATGGCCTCGCGGGGAAGGATAACTCGAGACCTGCAGAATCAGCGCCATCCTCGCTTGATGAAACAGACTGAGGGCGACGCATGTCGAAACGGTTTCGTGGATTCCAAAACTTCAAGGACCATCTTCTAGGATGCACTCTTGCTCGTTGATTAGGCCAAGGACTGTGCTGCTTGGAGGTAAAAGTGGCAGACATGACGTAAGGATGGGACTGGCTAGTTCGATGCCTTCCGTTTAACAGAAGTAGTTGCTGTTAGAAATAGGTTTCTGGAGAACGGGTGCATTTTCCGATTGGTTGTCGAAAGTTGTAGGACCTTAGTTGAAACCGCATATTGATACAGCCAGCCCAGCAGGTGGGGCCTGAAGAAGCGTATACATCTTTTCTGATCTGATGGGAGGCGCTATGTGTCATCTGAAGGATAGCATCCAAGAACCCGTGGCAAGACGCTTTTTGTTCAAGAACCGTAGAAGGGAATGAAATCGGACCGGGGGAGGGGGGGGCATAAGAAGAGTCCCAAACAAAGCACAAACAGGTTTAGGGCAGATGCATTTAGTGCTGTGGTGGCAAGACATTAATAGAGAATTTCGAGCTTAAAAAATGTGGATCCGTTCGCGATGCGAGGACTTGTAGTGTTTGGATTAGAACAGAGAATAGGAACGTGGTGGTGACTCTACCTCAGGGAACCGGAACGCCTTCCTCTTGTCATCTGTGGGATGATAAGAATCCTTGTTTCACAGGATACACAATTAATTGCGAACTATAAGTTAAGATTCACTGTTTTCGAGATTGATGTGATTTTTGAAGGGAGGAATGGTGGTGGTGGTGATGGTGCTACCGGTGCCAGAAGGCCAAATCGGGCGAACCGGAAAATCCGGCAATCAGCACCGCCAGCACCGTCCCACAGTTCCACCATTTCCGTGCCTCGTTTTAGTCTCACTCTCTTCAAAATCTTTCCATAGACAAACTACATTTTTGAGCAAGGCATGGTGCCTTAATGGTTCGGCTTGTTCAGGCAGGTCTTTCTAGTTTGCTACCAACTTGAAGTTCCGGGACGTGCGTCCAATGCGTCCCATTCCTTTCCGAAGCCTGAGCTTGCTATCAGGAGTCGTGTACTCCCATGGTAATACAGTGGACGTTGAGGGAATGTAGAAACCTCTGAATCTACCATTATCCAAGTACTTCCATCCAATTTTGATGCTCCGCGTGAGCCCGGGAAAGTCTTTACGTGTTACGACGAGGCCTCTATTTAAAAGGGTAGACTTATCCATTTTT
Organism: Desarmillaria tabescens; assembly: GCF_030435595.1. Classification (NCBI taxonomy): domain Eukaryota; kingdom Fungi; phylum Basidiomycota; class Agaricomycetes; order Agaricales; family Physalacriaceae; genus Desarmillaria; species Desarmillaria tabescens. The sequence goes on from NW_026848462.1 coordinate 53,222, forward strand.
GTCTATTTATCTACGTCGAAGAACGATGCATATTCTATGCGAACTTTAGATGTCCTTTATTCGACACGGTTCTAATCTTGTGCCGACGATTAATTCTCTTAGACTCCGGCAGTCACGGAAGGATGTACAACTCGTGTGGCTGACTTGGGGTTACATCATTAGTTTGAGCATTCATTTTTTCAACAGCTACACGTTCCAACCTGAGTATTCTTCCTGCTGTTTCTTACCAATGTGAATATATCTTCTTTTCGCGGGGTTTGTTTCACTTCGATATCAGCCTGTGACACGGTCAGAAGCCTGAGATTGGACCAGAGTCACTATTCTCAGAGCTCCTCACTGATGCAGGAGATTTCCCGCACAGGCTCCGAGTAAGCCGGTGAGGGCTTTGGATCGTCTTCTTGCTCATTACCGTCGCAGAAGCACCTACGAGTTTACTGAACTGCGAAACGCGTAGTCAAAGATGCTTGGAAGAGGAGTCTTGGGTGATTATGTGCGATTGTTTACACGGTTTTCGATCTGAATGGGATCGCAAGTCAGTATACAGCATGCTTTGGATTGTAGTAGATTAGTTGGGTATCTTGATGGTATAAATATATGCCGGTGTGCTGTTGGGAGCCAATACATCTCGAAAAATCATGAGCAGCTTGGGTCCAGTCTGGCTGTCATGATTCATATACTCAGGTCAGAATAGCACAACAGATTCGGTGGACACTTGCATATCGTCACTCGTCTCTCACATGCCAGCTTGTCCCATTGAAAAGTTGCAACGAGGCGAATATAATTATTGGATGATCCGGGAAGTTGTCCGCAGAGCATCCCACTGGATGACACGCTCTGAGGATATGACCAAGAGATTGCTTTGAACAGAATGGCATGCCGGGGATTTGTCAAGAGCGACAGCAGGCACTAGGAGGCATCTACTAATCCTGTCCTCTGGGATGGGAAGACTTGCATATAGTTGGCTCAATCGGTACTTTAGAAGATCGATAACGGCGTTATTACTTCGCCCTGCGTTTCGCAATCATCTGAGAAGCACGTACTCCCTTCGCATGTCATAAGAGAGAGGCCATGATGCATAAACGTGTTGTTCCAGATAACGAATCCCCATCGAAGGGTATCCAAAGCTAGGTGGGGGCTGTATACTCGAGACCTTCATCATTGAATTCAGTTTCTTGATCGAATTCTCTTCAATACTAGTCAGCCTGCTCCACAAGGCCCAGCCCCTTGTAAGAGGGCTGTATTTTAGTATTCGCAATGATATATCAGTGGTGGCGTTGATATATTCGTGTAGTGGGTTTGGGATAGTTCGGTTTCAAGGAATAAGACGAGCGTTATTCCCCACACAGTTAGCGAGATATTAGGGTGCAGAAAAGCCTTCGATTGATCATTCCTGAGTTTCGCCCAAGAATGTCTAGTGGAAACGGGACAACGGATAGCCCAATTATCTCTGTACTTGGAGTCGCTGTGTTTTAGATCAGGAAGACTAGGCGTAGGAAAGTGTCATACAAAGTAAGAACATTCGTCGAATGTCGCCATTAGAAATTTGATGTATTGAAGCGTAGAAGCGTAGAAGAACCCCCACTTAACCGCACATATCATGAAGAACCCGGGGCCAAAGCAAGTTGTTCAGTGAGTGTCGTGATCTGTGTGGCCCAACTGTCAGAAAAAGTTGACGAAGCCCCGAATTGACAGATTGGCACTATACGACATTCCTCGGTGTATCCAGACAGACAGCCGAAGGCCTATCGAGAGACTGTTAAGTCACGTAGACACTGTCATACACGGAAGTATTTGAGCTAGGCTGGTGTCGACGGTCTGCGTAGTCCAACTTGAAGGTATCAGTACATACGGAGACAGAATCATAGCGGGATGAAAAGCCAGAATCAGTGAAAATGAGATTTTCGGGCATTCAAGCCTCATGCCTGGGGTCTCATCGGTTTGAATTCAAGTATACTCCCTGAGTGGCTGTAATAGTCAAGAATAAGTAGGAGTATGTTGGTTCGGCATTTGCCGAACGACCCTGGATCGGACTCTCATCTCATCATTACACGGCACGGTACAGGCGACTGTACTATAAAGCCTAATTGTCTCATTAACAATCAATCCCCAACCCGAGATCACGACTGACCCAAGTTGAGCATCTCAAGCAGTTGCAGAATGGTTCCCTACGGATGACTCGGAGGATGAAGCTGGGGCATTACTCCGATACTCACTTTACTGCTTGTGTCGTCCGGAATCCTCGGTGACCACAAGAAATACAGTATTCCTGGCTCCCGCAACCGTCATGTAGCGCCCCGAACCTGCTAAAATATCTAAAATATCAAGGAATAGTAAGCGATTCGACCGAAATTGTGCCGCGGTCCTGTCCAATGAGCATCGTTACAGTTTTCTCCAATCTTCAAGCAATGCTTGCACCCAAACTTTAGGTCTCGCTAAAATCGTAGTCCCATGTGCCTTCGAATAGCTTCGACCCTCCTTCGGCGAACTGTGCCGGATGTTCCTTCTGAGCGATGGTGGCTGTGTCTAACAGCTTTTCCGATATTCATAAAATAGAAGATGTGGTTGTCCTCCTTTCCATCGTCATGTCTAACACTTCAACCTTCAAGACCCCGTGTCCGCAGACTAAATGGGCTTGGATACGACAGACTGTAATCGAAGCAGCTATGCTGAGCTTAGCTACCAAACTGTATCGTCTACCGAGCCCGGTATGGATGATCTGGATGGCGAGCTCCCATACCAGGCACGCATCACACGATCCACCTCGTTCTCCTCCTAGTCATCCCATCCTCCATTGCGTGATCCTCAGAGTTGCCAGCGATCATTCGACCGATGAATCATCGTCTTCGCTCTCGCGTCCCTTCATCAGAACCATGACTCGTCCATATGTTGATACAGCGCTGTTGCGAAGGTCTCAGAGGTTGCTGTACTATGCACCACACCTACAAGTGTGCCAACCTCTGCTACACCTTCACACTAAAGCTGACCCTTGGAGCATTCGACAACCAGCATCGCATAGCCGCAATACTTGTTTTGTCAAGGGCCCCTCATCTTTTGGCGCCGGAAATATCCATACAGAATCACCCTTCGGATCGGATTTTTCACCTATAAGCAATGTCAACATCTATTCGCGTGCCTTCCAGTTGTTACGCTCACAATTTTCGGAGACTGAGGGCAGAATGTCCCCCGCTCAAGCAGAGTTTAGCGAATTGATGGTCCTGCAAAGCAGTACCCTCGCGTATACAGATGATTGGTCCAGGGACGAGAAAAAGTTCCAAGAATGTCTTCCATGCGGCATAAACCACTATGCCAGGAAGTCCTACATGTAGGTGCTCTCGTTTCGCTCGGTTTCATGACAAGTAATGACAGTGTTTAGAGATGAATGGACTATGGCAAAATTCACAGTGCCTGCTATGCAAACCAAATTCAATGCATGTATCTCACCTCAAACGTACGTGCATCTTCTTCCAATCTTGTCCGATCCTTGACCCATTATCGCACTAGGGGAGAGAAAGAAGTTCTACCTGAGGGTTGGACAAAGTATACACATTCAGACGGGAAGCCATATTTTTATCACGATAAAGATGTACGTCTTTCTAATTCAATCGCAGACTCATCTCTGAGAATCTTTATAGAAAGTAATCACTCAGGAGTGGTTGTATGACACAGACATTGCCGAGAAGGTATCTAGATACATCAGCATACTCAATGACGCCATTTCGAAAAGGGCTAAATCATTTGGTCGCATCAAATCCTGGAATCTATATGTAGAAATCGCCGAATACGATAAACCTTCGTGGGAAGATGATAACTGCTGTCGCTGCAAATACTACTTTACCAACCACGATGAGGAATGCATCTTCTGGCTCTCCGAGTGCCGACTGGATGATTATCTATGGGAATTCAGGGGAGATATGAACCCAGATTTCATTCGCAGTAAGTAGGAGCTTGAACAATTTGTGCTGCGAGACTTATTTCGCAAGGATTCCTACAAAAAGAATATTGGTGATTCTCTTTGCATCTTTTAGTGTTGCCGATAGTAATATTTCCCAGGAATCACCAATATTTTTTCAGCGACATTCACCCACTTACGGAAGCGCAGTGGAAGACAGTCCAAAAATATGTCTTGCTCGCGGAAACAGGTTAATTCCTTCTGTTCATCCTTGTCGTGTAATGTGGAACTCAATTCTTCTTTTCTGCAGATGTAACCATGTCTGACGTTTCAACCGTGACTTGGAGCATTGATAAACTGCAGGGCATGAGCAAAAACATTATTATAGCAGAAAGTAAGGCATCGCACTTCAGTAATGACATTTCCATCAACGGAGTCTACATCTCAGAATTGGATACCTCCGAAGTGGCAGGCAAGCCTGGTAGTCTACCATGTCTTCTAGTCCCTTCGCTGAAATAATCTTCAGCGTCGTGCATGATGGCTTCGTGTGAGTATCACATCTTTCTTGGTTCCTTCACACCAATTTATTCTAATGACTAGTAAATGACCAAATTCTCAACTATCACGGTGAACGGAATGCACGAACCAGCTGGAATGAGTCTGTTTACGGACACGATCATGCCAATGGGCCGCGCACCGTTCCGTTCAGGATAGCAAACATCTTGCTGTTCTATGCGCCGATTCAACACTATACTTCTCTGAATAAGGTCTGGGTAGATAAAATCATTTCACTGGGTCAACGGACTGCTCTGGTAGAACAGACTATAACCAAGCTGAACTTGTCCAACGGACTGGTACGTATGATTCTTTGCCATCCCTGACACAATTTGGCGAACGTAATTAATTGCTTACAGGCCACAGTTCTTCTGGCAGTGAACATGTCTTTTCTGGCCATACCTTCAGTCGATAATACGACTGCGGACCAACAATTTCCTGTGACAAAGATTCTCATCTGCTTCTCCGTTGTGCTTAGCTTGGGCAGCATTATCATCGGTCTCTTCCTCATAAGCCAGCATACCGCCCTGAAGCAAGCTGATCGTTACGTTGTGGTGAGGTTTCTGGACATTGGTCTAGGGTATATCTCACAACCTGGTAGGTCTCTTTCCTGGAGCGGCACTGGCAGATGAATCTAGGGTTTGAAAAGTTGGCGATTATATCCAGCGTCCCTCAGGCGCTTCTGATGTGGGGGTGAGTGACGGATCCCCTGAATATTTTCTAAGACCAAACGTAAAAACTAGGATAACTTCTTTCTTGGTCTCCTTCTTATCCATGTGCTTTGAGGCGCCAAACCCACCATCGCTCAAAGCTTTCGTGATCCTCGCGTACGTTTTAATCACTGCGCTTGGTTTGTGGTGCCTTTCTTTGTTCTGGGAGGACAGCGACCAATGGATAGAACGATTCTTAGTGCTCCAGAGAGATCTCTTTTCGGACACAAAGGATTCTTTACATTTCATATTGTCTTGTGAGAATCTACGCCGACTTAGGGACAAGATCTGGAGGACGGGCTCGCCAACGAGATGCGGTATTTTACCCACGACCGCCAATAATAGGTCGAAAAACTTCGGAATCGCTGTTCGGTATCACAGATTTGTAACTACTGTTGTACGCTGTGTTAGGTTTGGATACTGACTACCACCTGTACACGAAAGTTTCATTTTCTATACGCTATAGATCAGCTAACTAACGCACAAGAAGAATATATAAACACGAGCTTTGTTATCATACAGAATATTAGCGATGAAGGCCGACGCGTCCCTCGCTTCAATGACTCCGAATCGTACACTATTCCGAGCCACGCATGCATCTGACGGATTGCAAGTTGTTTATTGAACCGTGATTCCGCGGGTGCGACTGCCATATCAAGATGAAAAGGCTGGAGTAGATAAGTAAAGGCCACCATCGGAGCCAGTGCTTCTTTCCAAAGTCCTTTGAGGCTCAGGCACCGCATAGTGAGAAGTAGGCGATCAAAGAGGAAAGCGCTGTATGACCCCGAGGTCGCATGCAACAATTCCAGGGGCGTCACGACGCCGCCAAGAAAAGGCTCAGCAATATTGTCATAACGCGTAAATCACAAGATGCCAGAGAGGCGTAAGCTACGAGAGCGCCATGCCTTGGTAGAGAACTTATGCCCCTTGATAAACCCTATGAGATTCGTGAGTGCTCGCCTAAAGAGCGACTTCACTCTCCATTTGCCTATAAAGCTAAAGCCGAAGGTTCTGCACGAACCATATATGCACGCACCTTTCCGACTAGGTGTTGGGGCGGGTGGATTTTCTGTGTCCTCAGATTCATCAGCTAACGATGAATCAACTGCATGCGAGTTCGGAGAATCATCGTCCAAGTCTTCCGTCGAAGTTCCCGATGCTGCCGACATTAAACTACACCTCGCTGAAAAATCGTCCGGAATAGGCGGATCCTCTGTCCCAAAAACGTTTGATCCGTAGCGCGCAAGCTGATACTCTTGCACAATTCTAAAAACAAAGGAACGGTTCGGGAGAAGAAATTGCAATAGTTAGAAAAAGCTCACTCTTAAAAGAGACCCAGGTCTTCGCATAGCTGCGATGGACCAGAAATCTCTGGGACGTTTGACAAGACCTGACAAGACGTGGTCGATACGCATGACAGACACAAAGATAAGATCTTCTTCTAGCTTATCAGTCCCTGGTACCTTGGCCAGGAAAATATGGCTCCCTTCACTTCTCGCGTCACTTTTGGTCGAAGTCTGCGAAGCGTCGTCAGGAACATCTGTGTCAAGTGAGTCTTCTTGACCGGAAAGAATGCGCAGGATTCTATCATCGTTTAGTCCATCCTGGAGAAGTTGGCAGTAGCGCCTGTCCTCCATGACAGCTTTGTCAAATTCGAGGGAATCCTTCACATATGTTGATTGAGAATGGTCTCGCCGTTCCGCTAGCGCACGCATGCAAAGGTCGTAGTACGTTGAATGATAGTAATTGTCTCATGGCAGCGACTTCGACACTGCCAAGGGTTCTCTTGACTTGGGATAGGCAGTTGTATGGGAACGCACATGGTAGGTCGAGCATGCTGGGGTTTCCGAGGGTGAGATTTCGTGAGTCCCTGCTGTACCGGTCGGACGTGGAGAATATAGTATTTTAGATCCTCTTCACTTCAATCCTCGACCTGAGAATTCTTCAGTGGATGAGACTTGAGCAAGCTACCAATCGGCCCACCTGCATGCAGTAACCAGCATATTTCCTATCCTACAGACCATCCAGCTTCCGTAACATATTGTCGTCTCCCCCATCACAAAACAACTCCACAGTGCCTGCTACGTCGACAGAGAAGGTGAAATATGAGTGCCAAGGTGGAGCAAGTTAATTGTTCTAGTCAAACAGGGGAGCAACCATGGTGGAAAATAGAAAGGGTAAGGGAGGTGCTATTAGAGGTCGTTTTTGAGTCCAGCATATTTTATACCATGTGGCAACAAAAAAACAGAGGAGATAAAGGACAAAGGCGTGAGAAGATTGATGATCTGAATCGGCCCGTCGATTATGTCAGTCACAGAGACGAGCGCGATGAGAGGCCCAGGGCTTGCACTTTTGTTGTCGCAACGGCTGAGGTCGGTTGAAACTTGACTTTGGGAGACAAGGCACGACTCGGACCCGAACGATATATCGCAATCAAAAACAAAACTACGATGTCATATCAAAGAGAGTGTGAGTTATACAGGATTAGCGATACAAATGATGTAGGTGTATATAGTAAGGCCCCCAGAAGCTCCCGCCAAACTTTGTCCGGCAAAAATACCAAAATCGGTCCTCAAATATGCAACTTTTGGGGCTCAAAATATGCTAACTCGGACAAAGTCGCTTTCGGGCCTCTCGGGCCGGGGCCCCCTACGGAACCGGCCGCCTAATCCGCGGACTTCGCCGTCTGGCACTGAAGCACAATTTTACCTGTTTTCGATATGACTACACATTTTCGTTGGAATTCTCCCGGAAAATATTACGCAGAGAGTCAGAAATACAAATCGGGACCGATATTGGTTCAGATGCCAGGGCGATCGTGTCCAAAATATGCTAACATCCGGACAAAGTTTGGCGACGTTTAGACTCATTTGGACGCAAAATATGCTAACTGCGGACAAAGTTTTTGCGATTTTGGGGCCTAAAATATGCTAAAATCCGGACAAAGTTTGGCGGGAGCTTCTGGGGGCCTATATAGTAAAACGAAAGTGAAAGAGTTTTCCCCGCCTGCCCTGCAGAGCGACTCATAACTTGCTGGGGAACTTGTGCCACTTCACCAGCTCAACAAAATTCCTCATCGCCCGCCGGAAGAGCGACTTGACCCTCCATTTTCCTTTCTGAACAGGCTCCGACACCGGAGGAGACTCCTCAGACGACGAATCCACTTCATGGGAGTCTGGGGAATCACCGTTCAGTTCTTCGGCCAAATTTGAACAATCTACCCCCGACGTGATACTATAAGTCCGCGAAGCGTTGTCAGGGACAGACGTATCGTCAACCTCTGGACCCTGCGGCGGGTCGAACAGGACGGATCCATAACGTGCGAGCTGATACTCCTGTACGATCCTTGAAGAAAAAAGAGTTGAGAAAGTTCGCATTGATGGAAGATATTTACTTACTCCTCGAAAAGATCGACATCCTCGCATAGCTGAGATGGATCACATATCTCTGGAACGTTTGACAAGATGTGGTCGATACGCATAACCGGCACGAAGATTCCATCTTCTTCAGGATCATCAGAGCCCGGTATCTTGGCCAGGAACGTTCGACAAGTCCGGCTATCAGTCTCCGAAATGTCGTCCAAGTCTGGGCCGTCTTCTTGACCATAACGCTCATCCTCCTTGAGGACTTTGAAAAGCGCTACGGAAAAGTTCACACTTGGTGAGTCCTGATAGTCACGCCATTCCGATGGTACGCGTGCCCAAAGATCATAGCAGGTAGGATGGCAGCAGTTGTCCCATGGCAGTGGCTTTGACACTTGAAGGGGTTCCCTCGACTTGGGATGGACCGTTGTCGGCAAGATAGGAACACACATAGTGGGCCGCGCATAGTCAGGTTTCCGAGGGTGAGGCTTCGTGAGTCCTTGTTGCACTGGCCGGATGTTGATAACATTGTATTTCGGCGTCTCTCCGCCGGTTGAGCTGTCGATCTAAATTTTTTTCAGTGAACAAGACCTCAAGTAAGTTGTGAAAGGACGCACATCTAAGCAGTAACCGGCATATTTGTGATCCTGCAGACTCAACTTTTGCAACATGACCTCGTCGCCTCCGTCACAGTACAACAGTACAACTCTAGAGTTGCTGCTACGTCGATGGAAAAAGTGAAATAACGATAGCGAGGCGGAGCCGGCCGGAACCTCATGTCATTCTTGTAGGGGGCCGTGGCGTCGAGCAGTAAAGCTATTAAAGGTTAGGGGGGAACGACGAACGGGTACGACTGGATGGAACATATTTATACGGTCTCTTGGGTGACAACAAAAGAACAAGGAACAAAAGCGTGGGAAGATCGTTCTGGCTAACTCGAATCTCGATCGCAGTCGCGATCTGCTTTCTTATGACTGGTAGTCTTTTATTACTGAACTCTACCCCGCTCGATATGTCGCAAACCCAAGTAAAAGTCGTGCAAACATAAACCACAATGTCATATCAAGGAGTGTGAGTTGTACAAGATGAACTGAAGAAGGAGGGAGGTTTTTGTCCGTCTATCCTAGACGAATCATAATTTGTTGAAAACTTGCGCCATTTCACCAGCTCAACGAAATTTGTGATTACCCGCCGGAGGAGCGACTTGACTCTCCATTTACCTTGAGACTTCGTCAAATTTGAGGATTTTCTCGCGCTCAAGGTAGGCGACTGTTTTCCTTCGTCCTGCTTAAATTTGCCTCAGACTGATGACCATGCCCTAAATGGTCAGAATATACCAAGACGTCGAGGGATTATACTGGGAAATACGAACTTGTTTTCAAAGAGGAACATATTATTTAAATAAATTAAGTTTTTTAACAATTAAATATGTACGGCAGCTCGGCCACAGCAACACCATATCTAACCACCATAACCGTTAACGTTGCTTCTCTTTTCATGTCGACGGACCAACTACGCCTCGCCCCAGATGACTTTACTGAAGATAAGAGTGCTGGAGAGGAAAACCGGCACAATCACCCTGCTGTCGACTCGGCAGGATGTAGGATAGAGAGTGGCACAGGGCTTTGACTCCCGAACATGCGGCAGTATCAGCGAACGGATTGGAAATCCTAGCTCGTCGAACAAAAACATAGTCAACGATGAGTATGCCTGGTGCGTCAATATCTTCCGGTGGCATTTCATCTTCCCTCATTGTCTTTGATGTGTAGCATTGTTCATCAAAGCCAAAGCTCACCACATGTATTGGCTTTATTCGACTCGGTGTACTATGTATATGAGACTGCTCAACTCGACAATGAATGCAGCCCACTCAAACTACCATGTCTTCGTTTCTTACCAATTTCGAGGATTACCGGTACCAATCGTCTCTGGTTGACGATAATGATTTGGACCTCGACGGCATCTTCGACCAGTTTATAGACCCAAGTGCTTTTGAAAATTGCAGCCAGCTGCCTCAATCCGGAGACTGGGACTCCACTCACAGTTTCTTGAACAACGTACGTTTTATTCATTGGGGTTCTTAGTAAGGTTCTGACGGTCTGCTGAATTCAGGAAGAGTATAATGGATCAGGAATGGACGTTGACAACTGTGCCGTCATTACCCCAACCTTTGACCAACCTATCTGTCCCGAGGCATCTCTTTTATCATATTCTGACGTGGCTAGTACCTGCGGTGTTGTCAACAGGTTTGACAATGACTGGTTTGACTCGCTTTGGATCCCGCCTTCCGTGACTGGGTGGCAAACACAAAACCCGATGCAAGAAATGGTAGAGGAAACGCAGACTTTGGTAGTACCCTCCGCGCCGTCTCAAAGCCCGACACCTGCCCTTGAACCTTGCACGTTCGGACGTACGAGTCCGACACCAGCAACACCTTCCTCACAAGGCTCTACTCGGCAGCTCCGTCATCGTCGCCCCGCATTTTCACCAGTGAATAAACAAACTTCCAATGAAAACGATACCACGGTTCCTTCTTTCCGATGCCCCTGGTCCGAATGTACTTCACGATTCAATTCACCCGAAGAAGCCTTCGTTCACGCCAAATTTCACCACCATCTCTATCATCCCGACAGCAAGACTCTGATATGCCCTCATCGCGACTGTACGTACACCTCCGTTCGGATCAACGACGTTAGAAGGCACTGTCAAACAGCGAGTCATGGAAAGCCTCCTGCGTTCTTTTGCAGAGGATGCGAGCGCAGATTCACTCGAAAGGATGCGACTAAGCGCCATCAGCTGCAGTCGGCAAAGGACCCGTTGTGCATCGCGTACGCGGGGTCGGATAGGGGTGTTGGAATTGTAGGAGAATGTGATGGGTGGAGGAGGCAATGAGGAGTGTCACTACGAAGGCCTAGTCCAATTAGTAGTCACGAGAAAGAAAGGAAGGTGCATGATTGGAAGGATGTGTAGCGGATCATTCTTAAGCGATAATTTAAACAGTGCTTATATTACATCACAACCTCCCTATTTCTCAATGCTGAGCGCTGAATCCTTACTATAATCACCCCATGCTTTACACAAGGTCGTCGCGCGACAATAGCGGCCGGAGATGACAGTGAGGGTTGGGTACAGGTTACCAGGTAAAAAAAAAACTAGGCCGCCAGCCAAACTTCACAATTGTCGACTTCATACTTTTTTATGGCAGGCTCATGACGCTGATTAACACTGTTCAAGGATTATCATACACAAGTACGTTATTCAACTTTAAACTTCATTCCTGTCGTTCCAAACTCCCACCCACGCTGGCTCGTCCTGCCGACTCAGAAGCTGCATCGTACTTCATCACCATTCCAGGCGGCAAACCTTCCGAGATGGCCTCTAGCCTGAGCGCGTTGAGCAGGACCTGCTGAGTGATATTCACTGTCCTCACCCTTGCAGTGTTGTTTTCCACCTCTTTCCTAAAGAGCAATGGGAACTTTCGTACTACTTCGGGCAAACAGACCGGCATTCAAATGTTCACTGCACACGGGAATAAGGAAAATTCCATCGATTACTGTAGTACAAAGCAGCAGAAAAGCTAAATCGGCCACTACGGAATGATTTCGACAGCGCCACTGTTCAACCAAGCCTCGAGCTCTGCGAAGTCATCGATTTCTTCCATCTTCTCTTCGACCGTATTCTCTGTGTCATGCTCTTGTACCAGGACACTCAAGTTCTGCTGACTGCTAAAGCTATTGTCCGAAGTTATAGTTAGGTCCGGCGTAGAAGGTATAATATCAAAGCAACTGGGGTCCAAGGTGAAATCGTCATAGTCATCTTGCTTGCTCTCAGCTTTGGCCGGTTCATCATGATCAATGATAATCACTTCGTCATCAGAATCCGAGGCATGGACGAAAAGAGGGTCGTTCTGAATCGACGACCAACTCGTTTTAATAAATACATTGACAAGGATGGGAAAGGACCCACGTTCGGTGATTCATCACTGAACTTCATACGTTTCGGCACAGGACTTGGTGAGAAGCGAGGATTTAGAGGTGAAGCAGGACGTGTGCCAAAGTCGTTGCCATCAGGGAAACAACGAATCAGAGTATCAATATCAGAGTCAGCGTAGTCATCAGAGGAAGGAGTGTATTTTTGAGGAGCAGAAGTCATGATTTCATGAGGCTCGGGAAGATCGTCGTCGTCGTCTAGGTTGTACGAGATGTCGCGACACACATCTTGCAGCGGTTGAGAATCTCCGATGTCGGCGAACTTGATCTCCGGGTCAGGAGCGGCCTTTCGCTTCCGCTTCTTCAGGTCAGGAATGGGTTCTAGTTTGATCCTTTGTCCTTCAGTGAGTTTGAGGTTGTCTTGAACCTTAGTGTTCTTGTGTAAAGCCTCCAAATTTTCTAGGGTACGGTCGGGGCGCGAAGGCGTCTTCTTGGTGGTCAAGACCCTCTGCCATTGAGTACTTTGATAGTTAGTCTGGGAAGGTCTGGGTGCGTTCGGTTTAACGCTAGAGATCAATGTTTTCGTCGTCGTCGCAGCTGTGGGCATCGTTTTCTTTGGTGGATGCAATGTGCCTTCTTTACAGCTAGAATAAAACGCATCAGAATAACAGAGTATTACCACGTCGCTGGTCATACCAAAGGTGACGACATTTGTTTCTGTCCTTGCAAGAATGGTTGCATCTAATTATTGTGTCAGCTTACATGAAGGATGGTCAAGCGAAAAGAGGGTGACAGATAATTTCCGTTCGGTAGCTTTGGGGGCGTTTTGGAGGCATCCAGAACCGCTAAAACGCCGGAACCAGGTTTGTTCTTTTTCGCTAGCTGGGCGCTCACATCTGAGAGACAGTCCGTGATGACTATATGCGAGTTTTATGAATTACACGACGAACCTTCTTCTTTCTTGGTCAGATCTCTCACTTCCGCCTCTTCCTCCGAACTGTCGATGGCACTATCCATCAAGCCCCAAAATTCGGGATCTTGTTCATATCCCTCAATTTCTAGGTCCTATAGGAGGGGGGTAAACTGATGTTGAGGGAGCTAAATAGCACGGACGAACTAGGGTAGTTTGGGGACGAGTATTTCTGATAGGGTATTGGGATGGCGCGATGTCAGGTTTATAATCCTTGGTCACTGTAACTCCCGCTACGGATTCCTGTGTGACAATAAGCATTCACAGTTACCGACCAGTAGAGATGCCTACGGAAGATATATAGACAATGATGGACTGGCTCGGCTTTTCCAACTCTGCAGTAACTTCAAAAGTTTTGGTTTCTTTCAAGGACTTCGTTCTACGCAGAGCATCAACGGCAAGTCGTAATATAAAGGTAAAAGGGCCTACGATATACGACGGAAGTCAATCAGCTCCATATCAGAGGTAAGGGTGATAATCGATGTCATATTGTAAACGCGTCCTTTTGGCTTCTTGGATTTTGCATGGGACGTGAAAGAATCGTCGATTAATCCGCATTCGACGGACAAGTCGACTTCTACCGGCTTTTCAGCGTCGCTTGTGCGGACTTCGATCTCTGTTATTCTCAACTTGTAGGAGGGAAATTCTCGCGCAGATGCCAACATCTCAAGGCCGAATGGAGGACGTCGATTTAATAGCTAATAAAAGGTTGAGTATATTTACAAGCTGCGAAAAAAGTGTCTTACTGCTTCGAGTCTCAGAGAATCTTGCTTTCGCAGAATATCGATTGACGTTATACCGTGCTCGGCCAGCACCTAAGGACTGGTCAATCACAGCCGTCTTAATAGACAACCTTTATCTATCACCTTTAATCTAGAGACGAGAGATTAATTGAATTTCAACGAAGCACCATATTCTTACGATTTTTCTCCGATTGACTCGATTTGACGCAGCACAACAGGCCGATCTTCCCAAGCCTTCGCAGTAAGACATCGTAATCTTTGTGTTCTGGTGAGATCTCTGAAAACAAGCTCTTTATCAGACCTACACTTCGAATCCGTGCTTCAGCTGCGCCCCACGTTTCTTCGTGATTGCTACCTCTACGACAGCTGGAACAGTCATCAGTTCGAATGTGACAGAAAGAATAGTAAACATTGCAAACCTCTGGCGACGCGGGGTATATGACGAAAAACGCTGAATGCGTCCAGCTGAGGCTGGCTATCGCCTGTCTTGTATTCAGGCGAATTAAGGGAGATACCACCCAAAACGGCCTTATGAGAACCGTTAGCAATCAAATAACACTGCGAGAACGCCACCTACCTGGATCAGCAAGAACGTCTTGTCCGAGGTCTTCTCGACCTTCTTAACTTCAAAGCGAATGTCATTGTGTCGCCGAAGTTTATTCAGATACTGACCGATTTAAAGCATCAAAGCACTTGGAGTTGCAAGAAAATGACGGTCCTTACCGTCTTCTCGGAAGCACGGATCTTGGATTCATTTAACCTTCGTGACCTTCAGTTGGAAGCAGCGTATGTCCAAAAAATAACTTACTCTTCTGAGGCAGAAACCATCTCGAGCTACCATGCGCAGACGCCAGCTATAGTCAGGAAAGAGACAACCCCAATCGTGAACGCTTACGATATCCCGAAGACTTGGCTGTTCTGGTAGAGCAAGAATGGCCCTCATCTAGTGTTCAGGTCAATTTTACGCTCAGGGACTCTGTGTTGTAGATACTCACTGTAGCTTGACGAATGTAGAACTAGAACGAAATCAGAATCTGAGGAAGCTGAATAAGTGAATGGGTTTCACCTTACTCATAATATCCCCATATTCTGTAGAAATTAGTTGTCCATCTCCACCGTCTTCAGAACACGTAATGAGTTCAGATTCCTTCAATTTCGCTATACTCTGCATGACCAAATCATCAACGCGTTCCTCCCAAGTCTGATCTTCGCCTTTTCCGAGCGCGTAGTGTCGAGGATTCTTCTGAATTCTCTGGAATAAGAACGAATTCCGAAGCCAATCGGTGGCAGAGCTGATACTTGTGACAGTACCTAAGCCGATTTCAGAGTTAAGATGCTCAGACAAATTTACATGGAGGGAACTTTCGAGGATGGTTTTGCCTTGAACGAGCTCTCGATATTTGCTCTCAAGTTCAATCTCGCACATTATTATGGCAGTCCCTTCACTGTCTATAAAAGCGTCAGCACTTGTACGAAAACAGTAAGATACTCAGCAGTATTCACCAAACTGGGGTCGACCCTGTGACAAGCAAGTCAGGGCTGAGGTAAGATCAGACCCCGAATCAGAAAGGAAGTACTTACTGCACGACCAAGCATCTGCATTACATCAAGATCAGAGTACTCGACCGATACATTGTTTTGGAAGGTCTGGACCCCTTTGATAACAACGGTATGGGCAGCTGGACCAATGTGAAAGTAAGAATATACATGTATTGAACACCACTTACGAAGGTTGACTCCCACAGCAAGGGTCTGGGCAGAGGTAAAGTTTCGTTACTGTAATCGAATTCAGTGGCCAGACTTACTGATGTCGCTATGACTATGCGGAGGACAGTCTTTAAAAAGAGGCCTTCAACTGCACGTCTGTCATCTAGCGACAGTCCTGCGTGATGGACGCCGATGCCATATGATGCCCATTCTGTCCATTTGAGCATAATGCGTGTATATAAATAATACCAGCTCACCTGCCAAACGCTTGTCCTGGAAAACATGTTCAACTCTGATCAGAATTGATGTCAGCTTTTATGGACTCGACACAGTAGGTCATAGGCAACCTTTCGGAATGGGTCCAAGGTAAAGATTGCTTCCTCTTTTCAGCTTCAATATAGTCTTTGAATATATGATCAGCAGTGGCGAAAACACCTGCGGAATTTCCTCGTCATACAAGAAATGGGACATAAACTGATTCGCACCTTTCCGAGTCGGACAAAAAACAAGTATAGGCTTCCCAACGGAGTGCGTTTGCAGCGTTGAGAACAATTTATAATCAAGAAGCTTGGAGAATTGAAAATCATTCTGGTTGCGTTGTCGAGGAACCCCGACAACAACCCGCTTCAGCTTACAAGGGCGGAAATCTTCACCGAACTACATGGATCTCAGCTGCGGCTCTTAAATTTGAAGAAATCGACGTACTTCGAAAACTTTTGCAGAGCTTCCATCACGTCTGGCACTTCCGATCCAAGATGCTATGTCCTGGATGTTAGGAACTGTCGCCGAGACAAGCACGAATCGGACACCGGATCCACGCAGTTTCATGCGAGAAATGACGACCTCGAGGGTGCTGCCTCTAGATTCATTGAGTATATGAACCTAAATGAAAGCTGTAACGGCGTAGGCATGAGGTCACTCGATAGAGATACCTCGTCGACCAAAAGCAACCGAATGGAAGATAAGATCCTTCCATGGTCACCCCTGGTTCAGTAGCCGTCATCAAAGAAATTCGTACGAAGCTATTGGTTTCATACCAATTTCTCGTTAGACTGTCCCACTTTTCAGCCTGTCATACTATCAGTTTGGATTGGCCCTCGATGTGCCCAGAAAACCCTTTACCGTCGTGACACTGCAGATCAGTTAGCTATGTGCGATACGGGTTTGAATTCGACTAACATTATCGTGGAATTCTTTGCATCTCCCCACACGCCCTTCCCAAAGTGAACGGTATCGCCTGTCAGTTCACAACCTATTTTTGCCCATCAGCGCGCACACACGGGGGAAAAAAATTCCTCTCACACTTGATACCCAGTGAACTGAACTTGGCTGTCCAGTCACGATATCTTTCCGAACATAGCGCCTGCAACGGAATTAGTGCATCATCTTTATCAGTAAGAAGTTACCTACCTTTGTCGGTGCCATGTAGACACATTTGACTGAGTTGTCCGATGCGCTATTTGTCTCGGTCAACATTTGTATGATTGCCAATTCAAAGAGGACCGTCTTTCCGCTACCAGTAGGTGCTGTGTTTGTGTGAAATTTGTGTGTAGTGATCATGCATATAACGCTGACTTACCGCTCGCTACCTACAAGATGATTGTTTTGAGATGAGAGCTATGAAAAGACCCAGTAGACGTACTATGTTTTCGTTGCTTTGCATGAGCTAATGTACGTAAGGAATGGAAGCGTAAATGATAGTCATAAAAATCTCACAGTGTCAAAACATGAG
Organism: Desarmillaria tabescens; assembly: GCF_030435595.1. Lineage (NCBI taxonomy): Eukaryota > Fungi > Basidiomycota > Agaricomycetes > Agaricales > Physalacriaceae > Desarmillaria > Desarmillaria tabescens. The sequence continues at coordinate 70,819 of NW_026848462.1, forward strand.
GACTGAACAGCGTTGAAAACGCCGAATTTGAATATTGCTCTATACATATCGGCTGCCATGCGATTCAGCAGATGCTCTCAGTCAGGCGGTACAGAACGTACGAAGCTCCATAACTGGTCTCAGCCGAATTCCCTTCGCGCTCTTACATGAAGGTGCCTCACGGGCAAGATCATTTTTCGACGATCGGCTTGCGTTCAGGGAATATGAATTTGAAGGCTGCGGCAGTGGGGGCTGCTGTTGAAAGTGATAGTTCCTTGACAAATTTTGGTATCCTTGGTGTTGATTATATCGCAGCGTTGCTAGCAAGCATGTTAGCGATTATTCATCCATAAAGAAACGGTACTTACAAGGAACTACGTCATACTGAGAAGGGTAAGCTGCCGTGGTAGGTGCAAAATTACCCTGTTCTTCGGGAAATGCTTCGTATCCATCAGCCTGCTGGTCATCCCATTTTTCATCCTCGTAGTAAGGCTGGTCAGAAGCTTGAGGGAAGGTTGGGTCGACATAGTCCTCTATTGGATCGTCGTAGTGCTGACTGTATTGTGGAGCAAAGTCATAGGTAGAATTATTCCTATTACTTCGCTCAGGCGGGGATGGAGAAGAGTTCACTACAAGATGTGAGTGTATGCAGCACAGGAATAGCGCATATACTCACTGATTTCATCGTTATAAGCATCCAACTCGGTATCGTACTCATCGTAGACGTTATTCTGATATCCTTGAGGGGCATAGTAGTTCATGGGGTAGTTACCGTTCATTTCGAACGACTCAACATGGAAGAAGGAGAAAGAGAAGGGAAGGAAAGGAATCAGCGTCGGGATTGGCGGACGCGTGACGCGTCTTTACGTACCAATATCACGTGTTTTGCGTTAAACGTGACAGATCGTGACAATCCAGCCCTGAGCCCTTGTCGTACCAACTTTGAACTTGTCTACCACAAGCAACACCTTCACACGAAATGTCGTCGCAACAACTGTCCGCTGAGGAGCTGGCAAAGAAGCAGGCAGAGAAAATCGAGGAAATCATAAACTCGTGCGGCTGCTTTACATGTAATTATCATCCCAGTATCAGTGCTTCTAACCTGCATCTTTTCCGTTAGGATCCATTACTCCGACAAGTACAGCGATGATATATACGAGTATCGTCATGTCATCCTGCCAAAGCAGCTCTTCAAAATGAAAATAATACCGGAGAACTATTGGAATGCAGATCAGTCTGCTCTTCGGCTGTTGTCGGAGAAAGAGTGGAGGAATATTGGGATTACGCAGAGCCTGGGTTGGGAGCACTATGAGATTCACGGTGAGTTTCGTGATGAACCTTCGTAGCATCTCTCTAATACGAATTCCCTCAGCGCCGGAGCCTCACATCCTCCTTTTCCGTCGCCCCAAAGACTTTGTCGCGCCGACACAGCCAGCGCAGAGGCGTGCTAAGGACGCAGCGAGACGAAAGTAGATGGGGCTGTCTTCCATATCTTCTTTCTCTTCTATCAGGCTCTTCTTCTCAATCAAATCTTATATAGAATTGTCTCCTCATCGATGTCCGTATCCTGTATCCAGCTCTCGCATATCACCCCTCTTCTTGCTCTTGTCGTTATACAATACCATTTCATCGTGTATCGTTGATCCACCGCCTGCCACTTTCACATTACTAAGTCGTTCATCATATCACTACATGTACACATTATACTGAAACAATCGACAACAACAAAACAAATAATACGGAATAGATCCCTCTACTCATATAAAAGCACCATGTCCAAAATATCCAAATCACAGTCGAGGTGCAGGAAGATCTCCCCATTGCACCATAGGCCCTAGGTCCGCTGATGGTTTCAAACCGGCTCGGAAAGCCTTCGGGTCCGTAATATATTCCACTCCTGGCCGTGGAACGTCCTCACCTTCTCCTTGAACCGGGTACTTCGCCATCAGCACCATCATAGCTCTAACCAAGTCCTGGAGACCATCTCTTCCATGTAGCGCCTGTACCCAGTGCGCTTGGAAGTCGGACACATCATGATCACCTTCGCCAAGGTCCTTCCACGCACTCTCGTCAAGGTCTGGCATTTTCGCCCGCACAATAGCTGCAAATTGCTGAGCTGCTTGTGCACTGACTTTCTGGGGACGTGGTTTCTGAGAGCGCATCTGGACCGACAGCTTTGATCGCGTCTTCGATGATGGATGAACGTTGGACATGAACAAAGAAAGAACGTCCTCCTTCGTTATATCCTTGACTAGGTCTGCGTCCTTTGTCGCTACAATCACCATGAGTACCATCACGAGGAAATCTGCGAAGACAACGTACCCCTCAAGAAGTCAAGATGTCCAGTGCTGATGTGAAGCATGAAGTTTGCTACCCTCTTCCATGAGATTCTTGTGTGACTCTCGCCACTTCTTCTCCAACCCTCCCTTCTGCTCCTGGAAGACCTCCGGGGTCATATCTTCGATGTACGTCTTCATGGCTGACAAATGCGCTTCGACTCGATCCTCAAGATGTCCGGGAGTCTTCTCGCTCTGAACTACTATCCGCACACCGATATCACCACCACCTGATAGACTCCATCCCGAACATGAGACGATATAACCGAGTTGTTCCTTTGTCCGAAGGGTGTTAAATGTCGGTTCCGAAAGAATCTGGTTTAGGAGCGCAGCCACAACGCGAAGGCGCTGATTGGCGACGGAACCATAGTGGCAATAGTAAGTTAACGCAGAGTTGGATTGATTAGGATTGGGTATCGTAGATGTCCAGGTATAGTTGCACCCTATTGGATCAGTGAGTATGAAAGGCATGATAATCAAGGCATTTATACCTTCTGGTAGCAAAGACCCCTCTCATTCAATTGAGACGGTGGTAGACCGGAAAGTCCTAGACCTTGTTCTACCACTTCAGCAATCTTAATAGCTTCCTAGAACAAGGTTCGAGAGTTGTAGAGGATATACGCAGCACATAATCAGACTTACTTCCTTAAACATGTTGCCCGTAACTAAAATCCGGATGTTCACTTGGGAGAGAACCTTCTTGATATGGTTCTGGACCTCCTCCGGAGTGACAGCTGAACATTTGTTAGTGCCAACATCTACATGTCAGAAGACAGTAACTCAACAGGGCAGTTCCTGAAGCTTCTCATGAATGGTCCACTGCCGTTCCGTCAACATATATCGACCATAATATTCTGATAGCTGGTATGACTGTCCAAGGAAGAAGTTCTCCCATGTCTTCTTGATCTGCAGGGATACATGTCAGCAATCCAAA